>NW_027461407.1:0-31342 GCF_030463565.1 Pelecanus crispus | reverse complement strand
TCCCCGTCCCCATCCCGTGTCCCCATGTCCCTGTCCCCATCCCCATCCCCATCCCATGTCCCCATGTCCCTGTCCCTGTCCCCGTCCCTGTCCACGTCCCCATCCCGTGTCCCTATGTCCGTGGTCCCCATGTCCCCTGTGTCCCCATCCCGTGTTCCCATCCCGTGTTCCCATCCCCATCCCTGTCCCCGTCCCCATCCCGTGTCCCCATGTCCCCATCCCGTGTCCCCATCCCCGTCCCCATGTCCCTGTCCCCATCCCCATCCCCATGTCCCTGTCCCCATCCCCGTCCCCATCCTGTGTCCCCGTCCCTGTCCCTGTCCCCATCCCGTGTCCCCATGTCCCCATCCCTGTCCCCATCCCTGTCCCCGTCCCCTGTCCACGTCCCCATCCCGTGTCCCCATGTCCCCTGTCCGTGTCCCCATCCCGTGTCCCCATCCCGTGTCCCCATGTCCCCTGTCCCCATCCCCGTCCCTGTCCCTGTCCCCATTCCGTGTCCCCATGTCCCTTGTCCCTGTCCCCATCCCTGTCCCCATCCTGTGTCCCCATATCCCCATGTCCCTGTCCCCATGCCCGTCCCCATGTCCCCTGTCTGTGTCCCCATCCCCATCCCCATCCCCGTCCCCATCCCGTGTCCCCATCCCGTGTCCCCATCCCGTGTCCCCATCCCTGTCCCCATGTCCCTGTCCCCGTCCCCATCCCGTGTCCCCGTGTCCCCCATCCCTGTCCCCATGTCCCTGTCCCCGTCCCCGCAGCGGGTGCTGACGGCCGATTTCTGCGAGGGCTGCAAGATCACCAACGTGGAGGGGATCCGCGAGCAGGGCCTGCGCCTGCAGGACGTGAGTGCCCGGGGGACCGCGGGGACGGCGGGGGACCCTGGGGACAGCGGGGACGGTGGGGACGGTGGGGCTGTGATGGGGACCCTGGGGGACCCCCTGGGGGACGGTGGGGACCTTGGGGACCCCCTGGGGGACCCCCTGGGGACCCTGGGGACATCCTGGGGACCCCCTGGGGATGGTGGGGACCTTGGGGACCTCTGGGGACCCCCTGGGGACCCTGGGGCTGTGATGGGGACCCTGGGGACATCCTGGGGACGGTGGGGACCTTGGGGACCCCCTGGGGACATCCTGGGGACATCCTGGGGACCCCCTGGGGATGGTGGGGACCTTGGGGACCCTTTGGGGACCCCCTGGGGACATCCTGGGGACGGTGGGGACCTTGGGGACCCTTTGGGGGCCCCCTGGGGACCCTGGGGACATCCTGGGGACCCCCTGGGGATGGTGGGGACCCTTTGGGGACCCCCTGGGGACCCTGGGGCTGTGATGGGGAACCCTGGGGACCCCCTGGGGACGGTGGGGACCTTGGGGGACCCCCTGGGGACCCTGGGGACATCCTGGGGACCCCCTGGGGATGGTGGGGACCTTGGGGACCCCCTGGGGACCCTGGGGATGTGATGAGGACCCCTTGGGGACCCCCTGGGGACGGTGGGGACCTTGGGGACCCCCTGGGGACCCCCTGGGGATGGTGGGGGACACGGTGGGGCCCATGGGGCTGTGATGGGGACGGTGGGGACCCTCTGGGGACCCTGGGG
This sequence comes from Pelecanus crispus, assembly GCF_030463565.1. Lineage (NCBI taxonomy): Eukaryota > Metazoa > Chordata > Aves > Pelecaniformes > Pelecanidae > Pelecanus > Pelecanus crispus. Next base: position 29,751 of record NW_027461407.1, on the reverse strand, counting down.
ACATCCTGGGGATGGTGGGGGACCTTGGGGACCCCTTGGGGACCCCCTGGGGACATCCTGGGGACGGTGGGGACCTTGGGGACCCCCTGGGGACCCCCCTGGGGGACCCTGGGGCTGTGATGGGGACCCTGGGGACCCCCTGGGGACCCTGGGGACATCCTGGGGATGGTGGGGACCTTGGGGACCCCCTGGGGACCCCCTGGGGACCCTGGGGATGTGATGGGGGACCCTGGGGACCCCCTGGGGATGGTGGGGACCTTGGGGACCTTTTGGGGACCCCCTGGGGACCCCCTGGGGATGGTGGGGACCTTGGGGACCTTTTGGGGGACCCCCTGGGGGACTCTGGGGCTGTGATGGGGACCCCTTGGGGACCCCCTGGGGACCCTGGGGCTGTGATGGGGACCCCCTTGGGGACCCCCTGGGGATGGTGGGGACCCCTTGGGGACCTTGGGGAACCCCCTGGGGATGGTGGGGACCTTGGGGACCCCTTGGGGATGGTGGGGATGTGGTGGGGACCCCTTGGGGACCCCCTGGGGATGGTGGGGACACGGTGGGGCCCATGGGGCTGTGATGGGGACGGTGGGGACCCCCTGGGGACCCTGGGGACATCCTGGGGACCCCCTGGGGATGGTGGGGGACCTTGGGGACCCCCTGGGGACATCCTGGGGACCCCCCTGGGGATGGTGGGGACCTTGGGGACCCCCTGGGGACATCCTGGGGACCCCCCTGGGGATGGTGGGGACCTTGGGAACCCTTTGGGGACCCCCTGGGGACCCCCTGGGGATGTGATGGGGACCCCTTGGGGACCCTCTGGGGACGGTGGGGACCTTGGGGACCCTTTGGGGACCCCCTGGGGACATCCTGGGGACCCCCTGGGGATGGTGGGGACCTTGGGGACCCTTTGGGGACCCCCCTGGGGACCCTGGGGCTGTGATGGGGACCCTGGGGACCCCCTGGGGATGGTGGGGACCTTGGGGACCCTTTGGGGACCCCCTGGGGACCCCCTGGGGATGTGGTGGGGACCCTTTGGGGACCCCCTGGGGATGGTGGGGGACCTTGGGGACCCCGTGGGGACCCCCTGGGGACGGTGGGGACCTTGGGGACCCCCTGGGGATGGTGGGGGACATCCTGGGGACCCCCTGGGGATGGTGGGGACCCTTTGGGGACCCCCTGGGGACCCTGGGGCTGTGATGGGGACCCTGGGGACCCCCTGGGGACGGTGGGGACCTTGGGGACCCTTTGGGGACCCCCCTGGGGACGGCGGGGGACACGGTGGGGGCCCATGGGGCTGTGATGGGGACCCTGGGGGACATCCTGGGGACCCCCAGGGGGCGGTGGGGACCTTGGGGACCCTTTGGGGACCCCCTGGGGACCCTGGGGCTGTGATGGGGACCCTGGGGACCCCCTGGGGACGGTGGGGACCTTGGGGACCCTTTGGGGACCCCCTGGGGACCCTGGGGCTGTGATGGGGACCCTGGGGGACCCCCTGGGGACCCCCTGGGGACGGTGGGGACCTTGGGGGGGACCCTTTGGGGACCCCCTGGGGACCCTGGGGCTGTGATGGGGACCCCTGGGGACCCCCTGGGGACGGTGGGGACCTTGGGGACCCCCTGGGGCCCCCCTGGGGACCTTGGGGCCCCCCGGGGACGCGCTGGCGTGGGCAGGCCGCCGAGAAGCTGGTGCGGGTGTTCGCCGAGCAGATCTTCCACACCGGCTTCATCCACGCCGACCCCCCACCCCGGCAACGGTACGGGGGGGCCCGAAGGGGGGGCCCCAAAATAGGGGGGGGGGGCCCTAGGGGCGGGGGGGGCCAGGGGGACCCCAAAAACGGGGGGGGCCCAAAAACAGGGGGGGGGCCCTAGGGGCGGGGGGGGCCAGGGGGACCCCAAAATGGGGGGGGGCCCTAAGGGGGGGCCCAAAAACAGGGGGGGGGCCCTAGGGGCGGGGGGGGCCAGGGGGACCCCAAAAACGGGGGGGGCCCTAAGGGGGGGGCCCTAGGGGCGGGGGGGGGCCAGGGGGACCCCAAAAACGGGGGGGGCCCTAAGGGGGGGCCCCAAAAGGGGGGGGGGGGCCCTAGGGGCGGGGGGGGCCAGGGGGACCCCAAAAACGGGGGGGGGCCCAAAAACAGGGGGGGGGACCTAGGGGCGGGGGGGGGCCAGGGGGACCCCAAAATGGGGGGGGGCCCTAAGGGGGGGCCCCAAAATGGGGGGGGCCCTAAGGGGGGGGCCCAAAAACAGGGGGGGGCCCTAGGGGCGGGGGGGGCCCTAAGGGGGGGGCCCTAGGGGCGGGGGGGGCCAGGGGGACCCCAAAAACGGGGGGGGCCCTAAGGGGGGGCCCCAAAAACAGGGGGGGGGCCCTAGGGGCGGGGGGGGGCCAGGGGGACCCCAAAATGGGGGGGGCCCTAAGGGGGGGCCCCAAAACGGGGGGGGGTCCTAGGGGCGGGGGGGGGCAGAGGGACCCCAAAAACGGGGGGGGCCCCAAAATGGGGGCCCCAAAATGGGGGGGGCCCCAAAATGGGGGGGCCCCAAAGGGGGGGCCCCAAAAACAGGGGGGGGGCCCTAGGGGCGGGGGGGGCCAGGGGGACCCCAAAAACGGGGGGGGCCCCAAAAACAGGGGGGGGGGCCCTAGGGGCGGGGGGGGCCAGGGGGACCCCAAAATGGGGGGGGGCCCTAAGGGGGGGCCCCAAAACGGGGGGGGGGTCCTAGGGGCGGGGGGGGGCAGAGGGACCCCAAAAACGGGGGGGGGGCCTAAGGGGGGGCCCCAAAATGGGGGGGGCCCCAAAATGGGGGGGCCCCAAAGGGGGGGCCCCAAAAACAGGGGGGGGGCCCTAGGGGCGGGGGGGGCCAGGGGGACCCCAAAAACGGGGGGGGCCCAAAAACAGGGGGGGGGACCTAGGGGCGGGGGGGGCCAGGGGGACCCCAAAATGGGGGGGGGCCCTAAGGGGGGGCCCCAAAATGGGGGGGGCCCTAAGGGGGGGGCCCAAAAACAGGGGGGGGGCCCTAGGGGCGGGGGGGCCCTAGGGGCGGGGGGGGCCAGGGGGACCCCAAAAACGGGGGGGGCCCTAAGGGGGGGCCCCAAAACGGGGGGGGGTCCTAGGGGTGGGGGGGGGCCAGGGGGACCCCAAAAATGGGGGGGGGCCTAAGGGGGGGCCCAAAAACGGGGGGGGGGTGGCCCTAGGGGCGGGGGGGCCAGGGGGACCCCAAAAACGGGGGGGGGCCCTAAGGGGGGGCCCCAAAATAGGGGGGGGGGCCCTAGGGGCGGGGGTGGCCGGGGGACCCCAAAAATGAGGGGGGGCCCTAAGGGGGGGGCCCCAAAACGGGGGGGGGGTACTAGGGGCGGGGGGGGCCAGGGGGACCCCAAAAACGGGGGGGGCCCTAAGGGCAGGGGGGGCCGGGGGGCCCCAAAGTGGGGTGGGGGTGTCCCCAAGGGTGGGGGGTCCCCAGGGGGGGTCCCCAAGGACGGGGGGGGTCCTCAAGAAGGGGGGGGGGGGTCCCCAAGGAAAGGGGGGTCCCCAAGAAGGGGGGGTCCCCAAGAAGGGGTTGGGGGGGTGCCCAAGGGGGGGGTCCCCAAGAGGGGGGGGTCCCCAAGAAGGGGTGAGGGGTGTCCCCAAGGGGGGGGTCCCCAAGGGGGTGCCCAAGGGGGGTCCCCAAGAAGGGGTGGGGGGGGTCCCCAAGGGGGGGGTGCCCAAGGGGGGGGGGTCCCCAAGAAGGGGTGAGGGGGTCCCCAAGGGGGGGGTCCCCAAGGGGGGTGCCCAAGGGGGGTCCCCAAGAAGGGGTGGGGGGGGTGCCCAAGGGGGGGTGCCCAAGGGGGGGTCCCCAAGAAGGGGTGGGGGGGGGTGCCCAAGGGGGGGGTCCCCAAGGGGGTGCCCAAGGGGGGTCCCCAAGAAGGGGTGAGGGGGTCCCCAAAGGGGGGGTGCCCAAGGGGGGGGGGTCCCCAAGAAGGGGTGAGGGGGGTGCCCAAGGGGGGGGGTCCCCAAGGGGGTGCCCAAGGGGGTCCCCAAGAAGGGGTGAGGGGGTCCCCAAGGGGGGGGTGCCCAAGGGGGGGGGTCCCCAAGAAGGGGTGAGGGGGGTGCCCAAGGGGGGTGCCCAAGGGGGGGGGTCCCCAAGGGGGGGGGGGGGGGTCCCCAAGGGGGTGCCCAAGGACAGGGGGTCCCCAAGAAGGGGCGAGGGGGGTCCCCAAGGGGGGTGCCCAAGGGGGGGTCCCCAAGGGGGTGCCCAAGGGGGTCCCCAGCACCCCCCCCCCGCAGTGCTGGTGCGGCGCGGCCCCGACGGCAAAGCCCAGCTGGTGCTGCTGGACCACGGCCTCTACGAGAGCCTGAGCGAAAGGTGGGGGCCGCGGCCCGGGGGGGGGGGGGGGGGACCCCCAAAATGGGGAGGGGGGGGCCCCCCGCCCCCCCCGCTGAGGCTGGGGGTCCGCAGGGACCGGGCGTCGCTGTGCCAGCTGTGGCGAGCCATCGTCCTGCGCGACGCCGCCGCCCATGAAGCGCCGCTCGGCCGAGCTGGGCGTCCAGGGTGAGCGGGGGGGGGGGATTGGGGGGGACCCCCGCACCCCAACACCGGCCCAGCCCCCCCCCCCCCCCCCCCAGCCCCCCCCCAGCCCCCCCCCCGCCCCGCTGCGGGGCCCCGGCGCTGCTGCTGCTGCGGGGCGGGGGAGGGCGGGCTCAAAGCCCCCTCCCCAGGGGGCTGCACCCCAAAACTGCGCTCGCCCGGGTGCTGCACCCCCAATTTTTGGGGCTGCACCCCCAAACTTTTGCACCCCCGGGTGCTGCACCCCAAAACTGTGCTCGCCCGGGTGCTGCACCCCCCAATTTTTGGGGCTGCACCCCCAAAGTGTGCTGCCCCGGGTGCTGCACCCCCAGTTTTTGGGGCTGCACCCCCAAAGCTTTGCACCCCCGGGTGCTGCACCCCCAGTTTTTGGGGCTGCACCCCCCAAACTTTTGCACCCCCGGGTGCTGCACCCCCCAGTTTTTGGGGTTGCACCCCCATACTTTTGCACCCCCGGGTGCTGCACCCCAAAACTGTGCTCGCCCGGGTGCTGCACCCCCAATTTTTGGGGCTGCACCCCCAAAACTGTGCTCCGCCCGGGTGCTGCACCCCCAATTTTTGGGGCTGCACCCCCAAAGTGTGCTGCCCCGGGTGCTGCACCCCCAGTTTTTGGGGCTGCACCCCCAAAGCTTTGCACCCCAGGGTGCTGCACCCCCAATTTTTGGGGCTGCACCCCCAAAACTGTGCTCGCCCGGGGGGGCCGCACCCCCAGTTTTTGGGGCTGCACCCCCAAAGTGTTCTCCCCCCGGGTGCTGCACCCCCCAATTTTTGGGGATGCACCCCCAAACCCTTGCTCCCCCGGGTGCTGCACCCCAAAACTGTGCTCGCCCGGGGGGCCGCACCCCCCAGTTTTTGGGGCTGCACCCCCAAAGTGTTCTCCCCCGGGTGCTGCACCCCCCAATTTTTGGGGATGCACCCCCAAACCTTGCTCCCCCGGGTGCTGCACCCCAAAACTGTGCTCGCCCAGGGGGCCGCACCCCCAGTTTTGGGGGCTGCACCCCCAAACCTTTGCACCCCAGGGTGCTGCACCCCAAAACTCCCTCCCCAGGGGCTGCACCCCCAAAACCGCCCTCCCTAGGGTGCTGCACCCCCAGTTTTTGGGGCTGCACCTCCAAACCTTTGCACCCCCGGGTGCTGCACCCCCAGTTTTTGGGGCTGCACCCCTAAAGTGTGCTGCACCCCAAAGCTCCCTCCCCGGGGGCTGCACCCCAAAACTGTGCTCGCCCGGGTGCTGCACCCCCAATTTTTGGGGCTGCACCCCCAAAGCTTTGCACCCCCGGGTGCTGCACCCCCAGTTTTCACTGCCGCACCCCCCAAAGCTCCCTCCCCGGGGTGCCGCAGCCCCCTCCCCACGCCCGCCCTCCGTCCCTCATCCATCCGTCTGTCCGTCTGTCTGTCTGTCCGTGTGTCCGTGTGCCCGGCCGTCTGTCCGTCCGCCTGCCTGTCTGTCCGTCTGTCCGTCCGTCTGTCCATGTGTCCGTCTGTCCGTCCATCCGTCTGTGTGTTCGTCTGTCCATGTGTCCGTCCGTCTGTCCGTCCGTCCATCTGTCCGTGTGTCTGTCTGTGTGTCCGTCTGTGCATCTGTCTGTGTGTCCGTCCGTCTGTCTGTGTTCGTCTGTCCATCTGTGTTCATCTGTCTGTCCGTGTGTCTGTCCGTCCATCCGTCTGTGTTCGTCTGTCTGTCCGTGTGTCCGTCTGTCCGTGTGTCCGTCTGTCCGTGTGTCCGTCCGTCTGTCCGTCCATCTGTCCGTGTGTCCGTCTGTCCATCCGTCCGTGTTCATCTGTCTGTCCGTCCATCTGTGTTCCTCTGTCTGTCCGTGTGTCCGTGTGTCCATCTGCCCGTCTGTCTGTGTTCCTCTGTCCGTCTGTCCGTGTGTCCGTCTGTCTGTCCGTCTGTGTTCCTCTGTCTGTCTGTCTGCCTGTCTGTCCGTGTTCCTCTGTCTGTCTGTCCGTGTGTCCGTCTGCCCGTCCGTCCGTGTTCATCTGTCTGTCCGTGTGTCCGTCTGCCTGTCTGTGTTCCTCTGTCTGTCTGTCCGTGTTCCTCTGTCTGTCCGTGTGTCTGTCTGTCCGTCTGTCTGTGTTCATCTGCCTGTCCGTCCGTCTGTGTTCCTCTGTCTGTCCGTCTGTGTTCGTCTGCCTGTCCGTCTGTGTTTGTCTGTCTGTCTGTCCGTCTGTGTTCGTCTGCCTGTCCGTCTGTGTTCGTCTGTCTGTCTGTCCGTGTGTCCGTCTGCCTGTCCGTCCGTGTTCATCTGTCTGTCCGTCCATCTGTGTTCCTCTGTCCGTCTGTCCGTGTGTCCGTCTGCCCGTCTGTGTTCATCTGTCCGTCCGTCTGTGTTCATCTGTCTGTCCGTGTGTCCGTCTGTCTGTCCGTCTGTCTGTGTGTTCGTCTGTCTGTCCATGTGTCCGTCTGCCCGTCTGTGTTCATCTGTCCGTCCGTGTGTCCGTCTGTCTGTGTGTTCGTCTGTCTGTCCATGTGTCCGTCCGTCCGTCTGTGTTCCTCTCTCTGTCCGTCTGTCCGTGTGTCCGTCTGCCTGTCCGTCTGTGTTCGTCTGTCTGTCTGTCCGTGTTCCTCTGTCTGTCTGTCTGTGTTCGTCTGTCTGTCCGTGTGTCCGTCTGCCTGTCCGTCCGTGTTCATCTGTCTGTCCGTCCGTCTGTGTTCCTCTGTCCGTCTGTCCGTGTGTCCGTCTGCCCGTCTGTGTTCATCTGTCCGTCCGTCTGTGTTCATCTGTCTGTCCGTGTGTCCGTCTGTCTGTCTGTCCATGTGTCCGTCTGCCCGTCTGTGTTCATCTGTCCGTCCCTCTGTGTTCATCTGTCTGTCCGTGTGTCCGTCTGTGTGTTCGTCTGTCTGTCCATGTGTCCGTTCGTCCGTCTGTGTTCCTCTCTCTGTCTGTCTGTCCGTGTGTCCGTCTGCCTGTCCGTCTGTGTTCGTCTGTCTGTCTGTCCGTGTGTCCGTCTGCCTGTCCGTCCGTGTTCATCTGTCTGTCCGTCCGTCTGTGTTCCTCTGTCCGTCTGTCCGTGTGTCCGTCTGCCCGTCTGTGTTCATCTGTCCGTCCGTGTTCATCTGTCTGTCCGTGTGTCCGTCTGTCTGTGTGTTCATCTGTGTGTTCGTCTGTCTGTCCATGTGTCCGTCTGCCCGTCTGTGTTCATCTGTCCGTCCCTCTGTGTTCATCTGTCTGTCCGTGTGTCCGTCTGTCCGTCTGTGTTCCTCTGTCTGTCCGTCTGTCCGTGTGTCCGTCTGCCTGTCCGTCTGTGTTCGTCTGTCTGTCTGCCCGTCTGTGTTCATCTGTCCGTCCGTCTGTGTTCATCTGTCTGTCCGTGTGCCCGTCTGTCTGTCCGTCTGTCTGTGTGTTCGTCTGTCTGTCCATGTGTCCGTCTGTCCGTCCGTGTTCCTCTGTCTGCCCGTCCGTCCGTCTTCATCTGTCCGTCCCTCCGCCCGCCCAGACCACCTGCTGTTCTGCGAGCTGCTGCTGCAGCGGCCGCTGCGGGCGACGCGCGCGGCGCTGGCCGACGCGCTGACGCGGGAGGAGCGTGCCTACATGCAGGAGATGGCGGCCCGGCGGTTCCCGCGCGTGCTGGCGGTGCTGCGGGCGCTGCCGCGCCCCATGCTCCTCGTCTTCCGCAACATCAACACCGTGCGCAGCATCCACGCCGCGCTGGGGGCCCCCGTCGACCGCTACGGCCTCATGGCGCTCAGGTGGGCACGGGCGGGGCCGCCGCCGCGCGCAGCCGCCCCCCGGATCCTCCTCGTCCCCCCGGATCCTCGTCCCGGATCCTCGTCCTCCCGTACCCTCGTGCTCCCGGATCCTCCTCATCCCATATCCTCATCCATCCCATATCCTCATCCTCCCGGATCCTCGTGCTCCCCGATCCTCCTCATCCCATACCCTCGTGCTCCCAGATCCTCCTCATCCCATATCCTCATCCATCCCATATCCTCATCCTCCCATACCCTCGTGCTCCCAGATCCTCCTCATCCCATACCCTCGTGCTCCCGGATCCTCCTCATCCCATATCCTCATCCATCCCATATCCTCATCCTCCCGGATCCTCGTGCTCCCCGATCCTCCTCATCCCATACCCTCGTGCTCCCGGATCCTCATCCCGTATCCTCATGCTCCTGGATCCTCCTCATCCCATATCCTCATCCATCCCATATCCTCATCCTCCCATACCCTCGTGCTCCCGGATCCTCCTCATCCCATATCCTCATCCATCCCATATCCTCATCCTCCCGGATCCTCGTGCTCCCAGATCCTCCTCATCCCATACCCTCGTGCTCCCGGATCCTCCTCATCCATCCCGTATCCTCATCCTCCCGTATCCTCGTGCTCCCGTATCCCTGTCCTCCCATATCCTTGTGCTCCCGGATCCTCCTCAACCTCCCGGATCTTCATCCCATATCCTCATCCTCCCGTATCCTCATGCTCCCGTATCCCCGTCCTCCCAGATCCTCCTCATCCTCCCGGATCCTCGTGCTCCCGGATCCTCCTCGTCCATCCCAGATCCTCATCCTCCCGTATCCTCGTCCTCCCGTATCCTCGTCCTCCCATACCCTCGTGCTCCCGGATCCTCCTCATCCCATATCCTCATCCATCCCATATCCTCATCCTCCCAGATCCTCGTGCTCCCCGATCCTCCTCATCCCATACCCTCGTGCTCCCGGATCCTCATCCCGTATCCTCATGCTCCTGGATCCTCCTCATCCCATATCCTCATCCATCCCATATCCTCATCCTCCCGGATCCTCGTGCTCCCAGATCCTCCTCATCCCATACCCTCATGCTCCCAGATCCTCCTCGTCCATCCCAGATCCTCATCCATCCCATATCCTCATCCTCCCGGATCCTCGTGCTCCCGGATCCTCCTCGTCCATCCCAGATCCTCATCCTCCCATATCCTCATCCTCCCGGATCCTTGTGCTCCCATATCCCCGTCCTCCCAGATCCTCCTTGTCCTCCCATACCCTCGTGCTCCCGGATCCTCCTCATCCCGTATCCTCATCCATCCCAGATCCTCATCCCAAATCCTCATGCTCCCAGATCCTCCTCATCCCATATCCTCATCCTCCCGGATCCTCGTGCTCCCAGATCCTCCTCATCCCATACCCTCGTGCTCCTGGATCCTCCTCATCCATCCCAGATCCTCATCCTCCCATACCCTCGTGCTCCCGGATCCTCCTCATCCCATATCCTCATCCTCCCGTATCCTCGTGCTCCCGGATCCCCGTCCTCCCAGATCCTCCTCATCCTCCCATATCCTCGTGCTCCCGGATCCTCCTCATCCCATATCCTCATCCATCCCATATCCTCGTCCTCCCGTACCCTCGTGCTCCCGGATCCTCCTCATCCCGTATCCTCATCCTCCCAGATCCTCATCCCATACCCTCATGCTCCCGGATCCTCCTCATCCCATATCCTCATCCTCCCAGATCCTCATCCCGTATCCTCATGCTCCTGGACCCTCCTCATCCCGTATCCTCATCCATCCCGTATCCTCATCCATCCCGTATCCTCATCCATCCCGTATCCTCGTCCTCCCGGATCCTCGTCCTCCCGGATCCCCGTCCTCCCAGATCCTCATGCTCCCGGATCCTCCTCAACCTCCCGGATCCTCGTCCTCCCGTATCCTCGTGCTCCCGTATCCCCGTCCTCCCAGATCCTCCTCATCCTCCCAGATCCTTGTGCTCCCGGATCCTCCTCATCCCGTATCCTCATCCATCCCATATCCTCATCCTCCCATATCCTTGTGCTCCCGTATCCCCGTCCTCCCAGATCCTCCTCATCCTCCCATATCCTCGTGCTCCCGGATCCTCCTCATCCCATATCCTCATCCTCCCGGATCCTCATGCTCCCGGATCCTCCTCGTCCATCCCAGATCCTCATCCTCCCATATCCTCATCCTCCCATATCCTCGTCCTCCCGTACCCTCGTGCTCCCGGATCCTCCTCATCCCGTATCCTCATCCATCCCAGATCCTCATCCCAAATCCTCGTGCTCCCAGATCCTCCTCATCCCATATCCTCATCCTCCCGGATCCTCATCCTCCCGTATCCTCGTGCTCCCGTATCCCCGTCCTCCCAGATCCTCCTCATCCTCCCAGATCCTCGTGCTCCCGGATCCTCCTCATCCCGTATCCTCATCCATCCCATATCCTCATCCTCCCATATCCTTGTGCTCCCGTATCCTCATCCTCCCGGATCCTCCTCATCCTCCCATATCCTTGTGCTCCCGTATCCCCGTCCTCCCAGATCCTCCTCATCCTCCCGGATCCTCGTGCTCCCAGATCCTCCTCATCCCATATCCTCATCCTCCCGGATCCTCATCCCGTATCCTCATGCTCCTGGATCCTCCTCATCCCAGATCCTCATCCATCCCATATCCTCATCCTCCCGGATCCTCGTGCTCCCAGATCCTCCTCATCCCATACCCTCGTGCTCCCGGATCCTCCTCATCCCGTATCCTCATCCATCCCATATCCTCATCCTCCCATATCCTTGTGCTCCCGTATCCTCGTCCTCCCGGATCCTCCTCATCCTCCCATATCCTCGTGCTCCCGTATCCCCGTCCTCCCAGATCCTCCTCATCCTCCCGGATCCTCGTGCTCCCAGATCCTCCTCATCCCATATCCTCATCCATCCCAGATCCTCATCCCAAATCCTCGTGCTCCCAGATCCTCCTCATCCCAGATCCTCATCCTCCCGTATCCTCATCCTCCCGGATCCTTGTGCTCCCGGATCCTCCTCATCCCATATCCTCGTCCATCCCAGATCCTCGTCCTCCCGTATCCCCATCCTCCCATATCCTCGTGCTCCCGGATCCTCCTCGTCCTCCCGTATCCCCATCCTCCCATACCCTCGTGCTCCCGGATCCTCCTCATCCTCCCGGATCCTCATCCCATATCCTCATCCTCCCATATCCTCGTGCTCCCGTATCCCCGTCCTCCCAGATCCTCGTGCTCCCGGATCCTCCTCATCCCATATCCTCATCCCCCCGGATCCTCATGCTCCCAGATCCTCCTCATCCCATACCCTCGTGCTCCCGGATCCTCCTCATCCCATATCCTCATCCATCCCATATCCTCATCCTCCCAGATCCTCGTCCTCCCGTATCCTCCTCATCCCATACCCTCGTGCTCCCGGATGCTCCTCGTCCTCCCGGATCCTCGTCCCATATCCTCATCCTCCCGTATCCTCATGCTCCCGTATCCCCGTCCTCCCAGATCCTCCTCATCCTCCCAGATCCTCGTGCTCCCGGATCCTCCTCATCCCATATCCTCATCCATCCCATATCCTCATCCTCCCGGATCCTCGTGCTCCCGGATCCTCCTCGTCCATCCCAGATCCTCATCCTCCCATATCCTCATCCTCCCGGATCCTCATCCCAGATCCTCGTGCTCCCCGATCCTCCTCATCCCATACCCTCGTGCTCCCGGATCCTCATCCCGTATCCTCATGCTCCCGGATCCTCATCCCGTATCCTCATGCTCCTGGATCCTCCTCATCCCATATCCTCATCCATCCCATATCCTCATCCTCCCGGATCCTCGTGCTCCCAGATCCTCCTCATCCATCCCAGATCCTCATCCTCCCATATCCTCATCCTCCCATATCCTCATCCTCCCATACCCTCGTGCTCCCGGATCCTCCTCATCCCATATCCTCATCCATCCCAGATCCTCATCCCAAATCCTCGTGCTCCCAGATCCTCCTCATCCCGTATCCTCATGCTCCTGGATCCTCCTCATCCCATATCCTCATCCATCCCATATCCTCATCCTCCCGGATCCTCGTGCTCCCAGATCCTCCTCATCCCATACCCTCGTGCTCCTGGATCCTCCTCGTCCATCCCAGATCCTCATCCTCCCAGATCCTCATCCTCCCGTATCCTCGTGCTCCCGTATCCCCATCCTCCCAGATCCTTGTGCTCCCGGATCCTCCTCGTCCTCCCATATCCTCATCCCATATCCTCATCCTCCCATATCCTCATGCTCCCGTATCCTCGTCCTCCCAGATCCTCATCCTCCCAGATCCTCATCCCATATCCTCGTGCTCCTGGATCCTCCTCATCCCATATCCTCATCCTCCCATATCCTCGTGCTCCCGTATCCCCGTCCTCCCAGATCCTCCTTGTCCTCCCATACCCTCGTGCTCCCGGATCCTCCTCATCCCATATCCTCATCCATCCCAGATCCTCATCCTCCCGGATCCTTGTGCTCCCGGATCCTCATCCATCCCATATCCTCATCCATCCCATATCCTCATCCTCCCATATCCTTGTGCTCCCGGATCCTCCTCAACCTCCCGGATCCTCATCCCATATCCTCGTGCTCCCGGATCCTCCTCATCCCATATCCTCATCCATCCCATATCCTCATCCTCCCGGATCCTTGTGCTCCCGGATACTCCTCATCCCATACCCTTGTGCTCCCGGATCCTCCTCAACCTCCCGGATCCTCATCCCGTATCCTCATCCTCCCATCTCCTCATGCTCCCGTATCCCCGTCCTCCCAGATCCTCCTTGTCCTCCCATACCCTCGTGCTCCCGGATCCTCCTCATCCCATATCCTCATCCATCCCAGATCCTCATCCTGAATCCTCGTGCTCCCAGATCCTCCTCATCCCATACCCTCGTGCTCCCAGATCCTCCTCATCCTCCTGGATCCTCGTCCTCCCATATCCTCATCCTCCCATATCTTTGTGCTCCCGGATCCTCCTCATCCCGAATCCTCGTGCTCCCGTATCCTCATTCTCCCGTATCCTTGTGCTTCCGTATCCTCGTCCTCCCGGATCCTCCTCATCCTCCCATGTCCTTGTGCTCCCGGATCCTCGTGCTCCCGTATCCTCATCCTCCCGTATCCTCGTGCTCCAATATCCTCGTCCTCCCAGATCCTCCTCAACCTCCCGGATCCTCCTCATCCCATATCCTCATCCTCCCGTATCCTTGTGCTCCCGGATCCTCCTCATCCCATATCCTCATGCTCCCGTATCCTCATCCTCCCGTATCCTCGTGCTCCCGGATCCTCGTGCTCCCGGATCCTCCTCATCCCGTACCCTTGTGCTCCCAGATCCTCATCCTCCCGGATCCTCCTCATCCCATATTTTTTTCCTCCCGTATTTCTGTTGTCTCCTATCTTTGTCCTCCCGTGTTTTTGTTGTCCCGTGTTTTCCCCTCCGGCACCGCTCCCATCCCGTGGTTCTGTCCCATATTTTTCCCCTCCGGCACAGCTCTCATCCCGCGGTTTTCCCTCCAGCACGGCTCCCATGCCGCGGTTTCCCCTCCGGCACGGCTCCCATCCCGTGTTTTCCCTTGGCACGCTCCCATCCCATGGTTTCCCCTCCGGCACGGCTCCCATCCCATATTTTTCCCCTCGGCACGCTCCCATCCCGCAGTTTCCCTTCGGCATGCTCCCGTCCCGTGTTTCCCTCCGGCACGGCTCCCATCCCATATTTTTCCCCTCAGCACGGCTCCCATCCCATATTTTTCCCCTCTGGCATGGCTCCCATCCCATATTTTTCCCCTTGGCACGCTCCCATCCCATATTTTTCCCCTCGGCACGCTCCCATCCCGGGTTTCCCCTCGGCACGCTCCCATCCCATATTTTTCCCCTCGGCACGGCTCCCATCCCATATTTTTCCCCTCTGGCACGGCTCCCATCCCATATTTTTCCCCTCGGCATGCTCCCATCCCATATTTTTCCCCTCCAGCACGCTCCCATCCCGCGGTTTCCCCTTGGCATGCTCCCATCCCGTGTTGCCCTCCGGCACGGCTCCCATCCCATATTTTTCCCCTCCGGCACGGCTCCCATCCCATATTTTCCCCCTCGGCACGCTCCCATCCCGTGTTTCCCTCGGCACGCTCCCATCCCGTGTTTCCCTCGGCACGCTCCCATCCCGTGTTTCCCTCCAGCACGGCTCTCATCTCGTGTTTCCCTCCGGCACGGCTCCCATCCCGCGGTTTCCCCTCGGCACTCTCCCATCCCATATTTTCCCCCTCGGCACGCTCCCATCCCGGGTTTCCCCTCGGCACGCTCTCATCCCGTGTTTCCCTCGGCACGCTCCCATCCTGTGTTTCCCTCCGGCACGGCTCTCATCCCGTGTTTCCCTCCGGCACGCTCCCATCCCGGGTTTCCCCTCGGCACGCTCCCATCCCGTGTTTCCCTCCGGCACGGCTCTCATCCCGTGTTTCCCTCCGGCACGGCTCTCATCCCGTGTTTCCCTCCGGCACGCTCCCATCCCGTGTTTCCCTCCGGCACGCTCCCATCCCGTGTTTCCCTCGGCACGCTCCCATCCCGTGTTTCCCTCCGGCACGGCTCCCATCCTGTGTTTCCCTCTGGCACGGCTCCCATCCCGTGTTTCCCTCCGGCACGCTCCCATCCCGTGTTTCCCTCCGGCACGCTCCCATCCCGTGTTTCCCTCCGGCACGGCTCTCATCCCGTGTTTCCCTCCGGCACGCTCCCATCCCGTGTTTCCCTCCGGCACGCTCCCATCCCGTGTTTCCCTCCGGCACGCTCTCATCCCGTGTTTCCCTCCGGCACGCTCCCATCCCGTGTTTCCCTCCGGCACGCTCCCATCCCGTGTTTCCCTCGGCACGCTCCCATCCCGTGTTTCCCTCCGGCACGCTCCCATCCCGTGTTTCCCTCCGGCACGCTCCCATCCCGTGTTTCCCTCCGGCACGGCTCCCATCCTGTGTTTCCCTCCGGCACGGCTCCCATCCCGTGTTTCCCTCCGGCACGCTCCCATCCCGTGTTTCCCTCCGGCACGCTCCCATCCCGTGTTTCCCTCCGGCACGGCTCTCATCCCGTGTTTCCCTCCGGCACGCTCCCATCCCGTGTTTCCCTCCGGCACGGCTCCCATCCCGTGTTTCCCTCCGGCACGCTCCCATCCCGTGTTTCCCTCCGGCACGCTCCCATCCCGTGTTTCCCTCCGGCACGGCTCTCATCCCGTGTTTCCCTCGGCACGCTCCCATCCCGTGTTTCCCTCCGGCACGCTCTCATCCCGTGTTTCCCTCCGGCACGCTCCCATCCCGTGTTTCCCTCCGGCACGCTCCCATCCCGTGTTTCCCTCCGGCACGCTCCCATCCCGTGTTTCCCTCGGCACGCTCCCATCCCGTGTTTCCCTCCGGCACGCTCCCATCCCGTGTTTCCCTCCGGCACGCTCCCATCCCGTGTTTCCCTCGGCACGCTCCCATCCCGTGTTTCCCTCCGGCACGCTCCCATCCCGTGTTTCCCTCCGGCACGGCTCCCATCCCGTGTTTCCCTCCGGCACGCTCCCATCCCGTGTTTCCCTCCGGCACGCTCCCATCCCGTGTTTCCCTCGGCACGCTCCCATCCCGTGTTTCCCTCCGGCACGGCTCCCATCCTGTGTTTCCCTCTGGCACGGCTCCCATCCCGTGTTTCCCTCCGGCACGCTCCCATCCCGTGTTTCCCTCCGGCACGCTCCCATCCCGTGTTTCCCTCCGGCACGGCTCTCATCCCGTGTTTCCCTCCGGCACGCTCCCATCCCGTGTTTCCCTCCGGCACGCTCCCATCCCGTGTTTCCCTCCGGCACGGCTCCCATCCCGTGTTTCCCTCCGGCACGCTCCCATCCCGTGTTTCCCTCCGGCACGCTCCCATCCCGTGTTTCCCTCCGGCACGGCTCTCATCCCGTGTTTCCCTCGGCACGCTCCCATCCCGTGTTTCCCTCGGCACGCTCCCATCCCGTGTTTCCCTCCGGCACGCTCTCATCCCGTGTTTCCCTCCGGCACGCTCCCATCCCGTGTTTCCCTCCGGCACGCTCCCATCCCGTGTTTCCCTCGGCATGCTCCCATCCCGTGTTTCCCTCGGCACGCTCCCATCCCGTGTTTCCCTCGGCACGGCTCTCATCCCGTGTTTCCCTCCGGCACGGCTCTCATCCCGTGTTTCCCTCCGGCACGCTCCCATCCCGTGTTTCCCTCCGGCACGGCTCCCATCCCGTGTTTCCCTCCGGCACGCTCCCATCCCGTGTTTCCCTCCGGCACGGCTCCCATCCCGTGTTTCCCTCGGCACGCTCCCATCCCGTGTTTCCCTCCGGCACGCTCCCATCCCGTGTTTCCCTCCGGCACGCTCCCATCCCGTGTTTCCCTCGGCACGCTCCCATCCCGTGTTTCCCTCTGGCACGGCTCTCATCCCGTGTTTCCCTCCGGCACGCTCTCATCCCGTGTTTCCCTCCGGCACGCTCCCATCCCGGGTTTCCCTCCGGCACGGCTCTCATCCCGTGTTTCCCTCCGGCACGGCTCTCATCCCGTGTTTCCCTCCGGCACGCTCCCATCCCGTGTTTCCCTCCGGCACGGCTCTCATCCCGTGTTTCCCTCCGGCACGCTCCCATCCCGTGTTTCCCTCCGGCACGCTCCCATCCCGTGTTTCCCTCTGGCACGGCTCCCATCCCGTGTTTCCCTCCGGCACGCTCCCATCCCGTGTTTCCCTCCGGCACGCTCCCATCCCGTGTTTCCCTCCGGCACGGCTCTCATCCCGTGTTTCCCTCCGGCACGCTCCCATCCCGTGTTTCCCTCCGGCACGGCTCTCATCCCGTGTTTCCCTCCGGCACGCTCCCATCCCGTGTTTCCCTCCGGCACGCTCCCATCCCGTGTTTCCCTCGGCACGCTCCCATCCCGTGTTTCCCTCCGGCACGCTCCCATCCCGTGTTTCCCTCCGGCACGGCTCTCATCCCGTGTTTCCCTCCGGCACGGCTCTCATCCCGTGTTTCCCTCGGCACGCTCCCATCCCGTGTTTCCCTCGGCACGCTCTCATCCCGTGTTTCCCTCCGGCACGGCTCTCATCCCGTGTTTCCCTCCGGCACGCTCCCATCCCGTGTTTCCCTCCGGCACGGCTCTCATCCCGTGTTTCCCTCCGGCACGGCTCTCATCCCGTGTTTCCCTCGGCACGCTCCCATCCCGTGTTTCCCTCGGCACGCTCTCATCCCGTGTTTCCCTCCGGCACGGCTCCCATCCCGGGTTTCCCCTCGGCACGCTCCCATCCTGTGTTTCCCTCCGGCACGGCTCTCATCCCGTGTTTCCCTCCGGCACGCTCTCATCCTGTGTTTCCCTCGGCACGCTCCCATCCCGGGTTTCCCCTCGGCAGGCTCTCATCCCGTGTTTCCCTCCGGCACGCTCCCATCCCGGGTTTCCCCTCGGCACGCTCCCATCCCGTGTTTCCCTCCGGCACGGCTCTCATCCCGTGTTTCCCTCCGGCACGCTCTCATCCCGTGTTTCCCTCCGGCATGCTCCCATCCCGTGGTTTCCCCTCGGCACGCTCCCATCCCATATTTTTCCCCTCGGCACGCTCCCATCCCGTGTTTCCCTCCGGCACGGCTCTCATCCCGTGTTTCCCTCCGGCACGCTCCCATCCCGTGTTTCCCTCGGCACGCTCCCATCCCGTGTTTCCCTCCGGCACGGCTCTCATCCCGTGTTTCCCTCCGGCACGGCTCTCATCCCGTGTTTCCCTCCGGCACGCTCCCATCCCGTGTTTCCCTCCGGCACGCTCTCATCCCGTGTTTCCCTCCGGCACGCTCCCATCCCGTGTTTCCCTCCGGCACGGCTCTCATCCCGTGTTTCCCTCCGGCACGCTCCCATCCCGTGTTTCCCTCCGGCACGCTCTCATCCCGTGTTTCCCTCCGGCACGCTCCCATCCCGTGTTTCCCTCGGCACGCTCCCATCCCGTGTTTCCCTCCGGCACGCTCTCATCCCGTGTTTCCCTCCGGCACGCTCCCATCCCGTGTTTCCCTCGGCACGCTCCCATCCCGTGTTTCCCTCCGGCACGGCTCTCATCCCGTGTTTCCCTCCGGCACGGCTCTCATCCCGTGTTTCCCTCGGCACGCTCTCATCCCGTGTTTCCCTCCGGCTCGGCTCTCATCCCGTGTTTCCCTCCGGCACGCTCCCATCCCGTGTTTCCCTCGGCACGCTCTCATCCCGTGTTTCCCTCCGGCACGGCTCTCATCCCGTGTTTCCCCTCGGCACGCTCCCATCCCGTGTTTCCCTCCGGCACGGCTCTCATCCCGTGTTTCCCTCCGGCACGGCTCTCATCCCGTGTTTCCCTCGGCACGCTCTCATCCCGTGTTTCCCTCCGGCTCGGCTCTCATCCCGTGTTTCCCTCCGGCACGCTCCCATCCCGTGTTTCCCTCGGCACGCTCTCATCCCGTGTTTCCCTCCGGCACGGCTCCCATCCCGGGTTTCCCCTCGGCACGCTCCCATCCTGTGTTTCCCTCTGGCACGGCTCTCATCCCGTGTTTCCCTCCGGCACGCTCTCATCCCGTGTTTCCCTCGGCACGCTCCCATCCCGGGTTTCCCCTCGGCACGCTCTCATCCCGTGTTTCCCTCCGGCACGGCTCCCATCCCGGGTTTCCCCTCGGCACGCTCCCATCCTGTGTTTCCCTCCGGCACGGCTCTCATCCCGTGTTTCCCTCCGGCATGCTCCCATCCCGTGGTTTCCCCTCGGCACGCTCCCATCCCATATTTTTCCCCTCGGCACGCTCCCATCCCGTGTTTCCCTCCGGCACGCTCCCATCCCGTGTTTCCCTCCGGCACGGCTCTCATCCCGTGTTTCCCTCCGGCACGCTCCCATCCCGTGTTTCCCTCCGGCACGGCTCTCATCCCGTGTTTCCCTCCGGCACGGCTCCCATCCCGTGTTTCCCTCCGGCACGCTCCCATCCCATATTTTTCCCCTCGGCACGCTCCCATCCCGTGTTTCCCTCCGGCACGGCTCCCATCCCGTGTTTCCCTCCGGCACGGCTCTCATCCCGTGTTTCCCTCCGGCACGGCTCCCATCCCGTGTTTCCCTCCGGCACGCTCCCATCCCATATTTTTCCCCTCGGCACGCTCCCATCCCGGGTTTCCCCTCGGCACGCTCCCATCCCGTGTTTCCCTCCGGCACGGCTCTCATCCCGTGTTTCCCTCCGGCACGGCTCCCATCCTGTGGTTTCCCCTCGGCACGCTCCCATCCCATATTTTTCCCCTCGGCACGCTCTCATCCCGTGTTTCCCTCCGGCACGCTCCCATCCCGGGTTTCCCTCCGGCACGCTCTCATCCCGTGTTTCCCTCCGGCACGCTCTCATCCCGTGTTTCCCTCGGCACGCTCCCATCCCGTGTTTCCCTCGGCACGCTCTCATCCCGTGTTTCCCTCCGGCACGCTCCCATCCCGTGTTTCCCTCCGGCACGGCTCTCATCCCGTGTTTCCCTCGGCACGCTCCCATCCCGTGTTTCCCTCGGCACGCTCTCATCCCGTGTTTCCCTCCGGCACGCTCCCATCCCGTGTTTCCCTCCGGCACGGCTCTCATCCCGTGTTTCCCTCCGGCACGCTCCCATCCCGTGTTTCCCTCCGGCACGCTCCCATCCCGTGTTTCCCTCGGCACGCTCCCATCCCGTGTTTCCCTCCGGCACGGCTCTCATCCCGTGTTTCCCTCCGGCACGCTCCCATCCCGTGTTTCCCTCCGGCACGCTCCCATCCCGTGTTTCCCTCCGGCACGCTCCCATCCCGTGTTTCCCTCGGCACGCTCCCATCCCGTGTTTCCCTCCGGCACGCTCCCATCCCGTGTTTCCCTCCGGCACGCTCCCATCCCGTGTTTCCCTCGGCACGCTCCCATCCCGGGTTTCCCTCCGGCACGGCTCTCATCCCGTGTTTCCCTCCGGCACGGCTCCCATCCCGTGTTTCCCTCCGGCACGCTCCCATCCCGTGTTTCCCCTTGGCACGCTCCCATCCCGGGTTTCCCTCCGGCACGGCTCTCATCCCGTGTTTCCCTCCGGCACGCTCCCATCCCGGGTTTCCCTCCGGCACGCTCCCATCCCGTGTTTCCCCTTGGCACGCTCCCATCCCGTGTTTCCCTCCGGCACGGCTCTCATCCCGTGTTTCCCTCCGGCACGCTCCCATCCCGTGTTTCCCTCCGGCACGCTCCCATCCCGTGTTTCCCTCCGGCACGCTCCCATCCCGTGTTTCCCTCCGGCACGGCTCTCATCCCGTGTTTCCCTCCGGCACGGCTCTCATCCCGTGTTTCCCTCCGGCACGGCTCTCATCCCGTGTTTCCCTCCGGCACGCTCCCATCCCGTGTTTCCCTCCGGCACGCTCCCATCCCGTGTTTCCCTCGGCACGCTCCCATCCCGTGTTTCCCTCCGGCACGGCTCTCATCCCGTGTTTCCCTCCGGCACGCTCCCATCCCGTGTTTCCCTCCGGCACGCTCCCATCCCGTGTTTCCCTCCGGCACGCTCCCATCCCGTGTTTCCCTCGGCACGCTCCCATCCCGTGTTTCCCTCCGGCACGCTCCCATCCCGTGTTTCCCTCCGGCACGCTCCCATCCCGTGTTTCCCTCGGCACGCTCCCATCCCGGGTTTCCCTCCGGCACGGCTCTCATCCCGTGTTTCCCTCCGGCACGGCTCCCATCCCGTGTTTCCCTCCGGCACGCTCCCATCCCGTGTTTCCCCTTGGCACGCTCCCATCCCGGGTTTCCCTCCGGCACGGCTCTCATCCCGTGTTTCCCTCCGGCACGCTCCCATCCCGGGTTTCCCTCCGGCACGCTCCCATCCCGTGTTTCCCCTTGGCACGCTCCCATCCCGTGTTTCCCTCCGGCACGGCTCTCATCCCGTGTTTCCCTCCGGCACGCTCCCATCCCGGGTTTCCCTCCGGCACGCTCCCATCCCGTGTTTCCCCTTGGCACGCTCCCATCCCGTGTTTCCCTCCGGCACGGCTCCCATCCCGTGTTTCCCTCGGCACGCTCCCATCCCGTGTTTCCCTCCGGCACGGCTCCCATCCCGTGTTTCCCTCCGGCACGCTCCCATCCCGTGTTTCCCTCCGGCACGCTCCCATCCCGGGTTTCCCTCCGGCACGGCTCTCATCCCGTGTTTCCCTCCGGCACGCTCCGGCAGCGCCGTGCGGAGCTGGAGCCGCCTGAGCTCGCGGGCGCCCGGGGGCCTGGGCAGCCGCCTGCGCCGGGCCTGGGAGAGCCTCAGGATGCTCATCGCCCTCAGGTGCGGGGGGACGAAGATGAGGATGAGGATGGGCATGGGCATGGGCATGGCCATGGGGATGAGGATGATGAGGATGGGGATGGGGATGATGAGGATGGGGATGTGGATGGGGATGGGCATGGGGATGAGGATGATGAGGATGGGGATGAGGATGGGGATGAGGATGATGAGGATGGGGATGGGGATGAAGATGAGGATGGGCATGGGCATGGGCATGGGGATGAGGATGATGAGGATGGGGATGGGCATGGGGATGAGGATGATGAGGATGGGGATGGGGATGATGAGGATGGGGATGGGGATGGGGATGGGGATGAGGATGGGGATGAGGATGATGAGGATGGGGATGGGGATGAAGATGAGCGTGATGATGAGGATGAGGATGGGGATGAGGATGATGAGGATGAGGATGGGGATGTGGATGGGGATGAGGATGGGGATGAGCGTGATGAGGATGAAGATGAGGATGAGCGTGATGAGGAGGATGAGGATGAGCGTGATGAGGAGGATGAGGGTGAAGATGAGCGTGATGATGAGGATGAGGATGAAGATGAGCGTGATGAGGATGAGGATGCGCGTGATGATGAGGATGAGGATGAAGATGAGCGTGATGAGGATGAGCGTGATGAGGATGAAGATGAGCCTGATGATGAGGATGAGCTTGATGATAAGGATGAAGATGAGCGTGATGAGGATGAGCGTGATGAGGATGAAGATGAGCCTGATGATGAGGATGAGCTTCATGATAAGGATGAAGATGAGCGTGATGAGGATGAAGATGAGCCTGATGATGAGGAGGATGAGGATGAGCTTGATGATGAGGATAAGGATGAAGATGAGCCTGATGAGGATGAAGATGAGCCTGATGATGAGGAGGATGAGGATGAAGATGAGGATGAAGACAATGAGGATTATGATGAGGAGGAAGAGGAGGAGGAGGAGGGGGGTGGTGGTGAGGAAGAGGAGGAGGGTGAGGAGGAGGAGGAGGGTGAGATAATGAGGAAGAGGATGAGGATGAAGATGAGCATGATGATGAGGATGAGCGTGATGAGGAGGATGAGGATGAAGATGAGCGTGATGAGGATGAGGATGAGTGTGATGATGATGAGGATGAAGATGAGTGTGATGAGGATGAGTGTGATGAGGATGAAGAGGAGGATGATGATGAGGATGGTGATGAGGATGAAGAGGAGGATGGTGATGAGGATGAAGAGCAGGAGGAGGATGATGAGGATGAAGAGGAGGAGGATGACGATGAGGATGGTGATGAGGATGAAGAGGAGGATGATGATGATGAGGATGGTGATGAGGATGAAGAGGAGGAGGATGATGATGAGGATGGTGATGAGGATGAAGAGGAGGATGATGACGATGAGGATGGTGATGAGGATGAAGAGGAGGATGATGAGGATGGTGAAGGATGAAGAGGAGGAGGATGATGAGGATGGTGATGAGGATGGTGAGGATGGTGATGAGGATGAAGAGGAGGAGGATGATGATGAGGATGGTGATGAGGATGGTGAGGATGGTGATGAGGATGAAGAGGAGGAGGATGATGATGAGGATGGTGATGAGGATGAAGAGGAGGAGGAGGATGATGAGGATGGTGATGATGATGAGGATGATGAGGATGGTGATGAGGATGAAGAGGAGGATGATGATGAGGATGGTGAGGATGGTGATGAGGATGAAGAGGAGGAGGATGACGATGAGGATGGTGAGGATGAGGATGAGGATGGTGATGAGGATGAAGAGGAGGAGGATGACGATGAGGATGGTGATGAGGATGAAGAGGAGGATGATGAGGATGGTGAAGGATGAAGAGGAGGAGGATGATGAGGATGGTGATGAGGATGGTGAGGATGGTGATGAGGATGAAGAGGAGGAGGATGATGATGAGGATGGTGATGAGGATGGTGAGGATGGTGATGAGGATGAAGAGGAGGAGGATGATGATGAGGATGGTGATGAGGATGAAGAGGAGGAGGAGGATGATGAGG
Source organism: Pelecanus crispus (assembly GCF_030463565.1). Taxonomy (NCBI): domain Eukaryota; kingdom Metazoa; phylum Chordata; class Aves; order Pelecaniformes; family Pelecanidae; genus Pelecanus; species Pelecanus crispus. The sequence goes on along the minus strand of NW_027461407.1, from coordinate 6,243 downwards.
ATGGTGATGATGATGATGAGGATGATGAGGATGGTGATGAGGATGAAGAGGAGGATGATGATGAGGAGGATGGTGAGGATGGTGATGAGGATGAAGAGGAGGAGGATGAGGATGGTGATGAGGATGAAGAGGAGGAGGATGACGATGAGGATGGTGAGGATGAGGATGGTGATGAGGATGAAGAGGAGGAGGATGACGATGAGGATGGTGATGAGGATGAAGAGGAGGAGGATGGTGAGGATGGTGATGAGGATGAAGAGGAGGAGGATGACGATGAGGATGATGAGGATGGTGATGAGGATGAAGAGGAGGAGGATGATGATGAGGATGGTGATGATGGTGATGAGGATGAAGAGGAGGAGGATGATGATGAGGATGGTGATGATGGTGATGAGGATGAAGAGGAGGAGGATGATGATGAGGATGGTGATGATGGTGATGAGGATGAAGAGGAGGAGGATGATGATGAGGATGGTGATGATGGTGATGAGGATGAAGAGGAGGAGGATGATGATGAGGATGGTGAGGATGAGGATGAGGATGGTGATGAGGATGAAGAGGAGGAGGATGACGATGAGGATGGTGATGATGAGGATGGTGATGAGGATGCTGGTGAGGATGAGGATGATGACGGTGCTGAAGGCGCCGGCCGCGCCCGCAGGCTGGACCGCGTCTCCCTGAAGCTGACGGCCGCCGTCCTGCGGCTCCTGGGGGCCTGGGGGCTGCTGCCCCACGGCGAGCAGCTCCACCAGCACCTGCAGGCCTGACGGCCCCGCCCCGGCGCCCCCCAACCCCGCCCCGCGCCCCCCAACCCCGAGGACGCCGACGCCGCTGTGGGGCAGGGTTGGGGGGTGCTCCCCCCCCCCCCCCAAAAATTTCTTTATAAATTTTTCTTCATCAAGTGCCAGTCTGGGGCGGGGGGCACGTGGTGACGCTGTGGGGCGCGGCGGTGCCGCCGTGGGGCGAGGCGGTGCCGCCATGGGGCGGATGCGGGGGGCGGGGGGCCGGGCCCCCCTCAGAAGTGAGCCGTCACCCGGTCGATCTCCAGCAGGTCCTCCAGGATCTGTGGGGCGGGGGGAAGGAGGCGCTGGGGACGGGCAGGCGGACGTGGGGGGGGGTCACGTCCCTGTCTATGGGGCACGGCCTATGGGGCAGGGGGTGCTGGTGCACTATCTCCATGGGGCAGAACTTATGGGGCAGGGGGTGCTGGCACACCATCTCCATGGGGCAGAACTTATGGGGCAGGGGGTGCTGGCGCACCATCTCCATGGGGCAGAACTTATGGGGCAGGGGGTGCTGGCGCATCATCTCCATGGGGCAGAACTTATGGGGCAGGGGGTGCTGGCGCACCATCTCCATGGGGCACAGCACCTCCATGGGGCAGAACTTAGGGGGCAGGGGGTGCTGGCGCATCATCTCCATGGGGCACGGCACCTCCATGGGGCAGAACTTATGGGGCAGGCAGTGCTGGCACATCATCTCCATGGGGCAGAACTTATGGGGCAGGGGGGGCTGGTGCACTATCTCTATGGGGCACAGCACCTCCATGGGGCAGAACTTAGGGGGCAGGGGGTGCTGGCACATCATCTCCATGGGGCAGAACTTATGGGGCAAGGGGTGCTGGCACATCATCTCCATGGGGCAGAACTTATGGGGCAGGGGGTGCTGGCGCACCATCTCCATGGGGCACAGCACCTCCATGGGGCAGAACTTATGGGGCAGGGGGTGCTGGCACATCATCTCCATGGGGCAGAACTTATGGGGCAGGGGGTGCTGGCACACCATCTCCATGGGGCAGAACTTATGGGGCAGGGGGTGCTGGCGCACCATCTCCATGGGGCAGAACTTATGGGGCAGGGGGTGCTGGTGCACCATCTCCATGGGGCAGAACTTATGGGGCAGGGGGTGCTGGTGCACTATCTCTATGGGGCACAGCACCTCCATGGGGCAGAACTTATGGGGCAGGGGGTGCTGGCGCACCATCTCCATGGGGCAGAACTTATGGGGCAGGGGGGGCTGGTGCATCATCTCCATGGGGCAGAACTTATGGGGCAGGGGGTGCTGGTGCACTATCTCTATGGGGCACAGCATCTCCATGGGGCAGAACTTATGGGGCAGGGGGTGCTGGTGCACTATCTCTATGGGGCACAGCATCTCCATGGGGCAGAACTTATGGGGCAGGGGGGGCTGGTGCACTATCTCTATGGGGCACAGCATCTCCATGGGGCAGAACTTAGGGGGCAGGGGGTGCTGGCACATCATCTCCATGGGGCAGAACTTAGGGGGCAAGGGGTGCTGGCACATCATCTCCATGGGGCAGAACTTATGGGGCAGGCAGTGCTGGCACACCATCTCCATGGGGCAGAACTTATGGGGCAGGGGGTGCTGGTGCACTATCTCTATGGGGCACATCATCTCAATGGGGCAGAACTTATGGGGCAGGGGGTGCTGGTGCATCATCTCTATGGGGCACAGCACCTCCATGGGGCAGAACTTAGGGGGCAGGGGGTGCTGGCACATCATCTCCATGGGGCAGAACTTAGGGGGCAAGGGGTGCTGGCACATCATCTCCATGGGGCAGAACTTATGGGGCAGGCAGTGCTGGCACACCATCTCCATGGGGCAGAACTTATGGGGCAGGGGGTGCTGGTGCACTATCTCTATGGGGCACATCATCTCAATGGGGCAGAACTTATGGGGCAGGCAGTGCTGGCACACCATCTCCATGGGGCAGAACTTATGGGGCAGGGGGTGCTGGTGCACTATCTCTATGGGGCACATCATCTCAATGGGGCAGAACTTATGGGGCAGGGGGTGCTGGTGCATCATCTCCATGGGGCACAGCACCTCCATGGGGCAGAACTTATGGGGCAGGGAGTCCTGGTGCACTATCTCTATGGGGCAGAACTTATGGGGCAGGCAGTGCTGGTGCACCATCTCCATGGGGCAGAACTTATGGGGCAGGGAGTACCAGCACAATGTCTCTATGGGGCACAACATAGGGGGCAGAGCGTATGGGGCAGGGAGTGCTGGTGCACCATCTCTATGGGGCACAACATCTCCATGGGGCAGAACTTATGGGGCAGGCAGTATCAGCACAATGTCTCTATGGGGCACCACATATGGGGCAGGGAGTGCTGGCACAACATCGCTATGGGGCACAACACAGAGGGAGAAGAGGCTGTGGCTCATGTCTACATCTCTATGGGGCACAACATATGGGGCAGGGAGTCCTGGCACAGGTCTCTATGGGGCAGAGCCATATGGGGCAGGGAGTCCTGGCACAGGTCTCTATGGGGCACAGCATGTAGGGAGAAGCAGCTGTGGCTCACATCTGTGTCTCTATGGGGCACAACCTATGGGGCAGGGTGCACCAGCACAATGTCTCTGTGGGGCACAACCTATGGGGCAGGGTGTCCTGGCACAGCTATGGGGCAGAGGGAGCCCTGGCATGTGTGTGTGGGGCAGAGCCCACAGGGCAGGGACCGGGGATGCGCTGGGCACCGCAGGCGGGACGGAGCCCCGTGGGGCTGAGGGTGGCCTGCCCCACGGCCCTGCCCCATAGCCCTGCCCCACGGCACTGCCCCACAGCTCCAACCCACGGCACTGACCCACAGCCCTATCCTACGGCCCTGCCCCATGGCCCCGCTCCACATCCCTGCCCCATGGCCCCGACCCACGGCACTGCCCCACATCCCTGCCCCATGGCCCCGCTCCACATCCCTGCCCCATGGCCCCGACCCACGGCACTGCCCCACATCCCTGCCCCATGGCCCCGACCCACGGCACTGCCCCATAGTCCCAACCCACAGCCCTGCCCCACATCCCCATCCCACACCCCTGCCCCATGGCTCTGACCCACAGCCCTGCCCCATGGCTCTGACCCACAGTCCCAACCCACATCCCTGACCCACATCCCCATCTCACACCCCTGCCCCACGGCCCCGACCTGCAGTCCCACCCCCCACCCTGCCCCACATCCCCCCACATCCCCGCCCCACAACCCCACCCCATATCCCTGCCCCACATCCCAGCCCCGCATTTCCACCCCACATCCCTGCCCCACACCCCCACCCCACATGCCCTGCCCCCACACCCACACCCCCAACCCCCGCCCCTGCCCACAGCCCCCCGCCCCCCCCCACACCCACACCCCACACCCCCGCCCCACGGCCCCTGCCCCACAGCCCCCACAGCCCCCGCCCCACACCCCACACCCCCGCCCCACGGCCCCTGCCCCACAGCCCCCACAGCCCCCGCCCCACACCCACACCCCACATCCCCGCCCCACACCCCCAACCCACACTCACACCCCACACCCCCGCCCCACGGCCCCTGCCCCACAGCCCCCACAGCCCCCACCCCCACACCAACCCACACCCCTGCCCCACATCCCTGCCCCACAGCCCCCACCCCACATCCCCCGCCCCACACCCCCAACCCACACACCCCACACCCCCGCCCCACACCCCCTGCCCCACAGCCCCCACCCCCACACCCCCCACCCCACACCCCCAACCCACACACCCCACACCCCCGCCCCCACACTCCCTGCCCCACAGCCCCACCCCACACCACCGCCCATCCCCTGCCCCACATCCCTGCCCCACACCCCCTGCCCCACAGCCCCCACAGCCCCCACCCCACAGCCCCACCCCACATCCCCCACCCCCACACCCCCGCCCCACATCCCCCGCCCCACAGCCCCACCCCACAGCCCCACCCCGCCCCCCCGCCCCACCCCCCCCGCCCCACCCCGCGCCCCACTGACGATGTCGGGCGTGGTGCCGATCTTCTTGGCCAGCTCGCCGCGCTCCATGGTGCTGAGGTAGAGGTAGCGGTTGAGCAGCTCGCCGTCCAGCACGTTGCGCACCGCGTTCTGCAGGATGCGCCGGTCCACGTGCAGCAGCCTGCGGGCGAGCGCGGCCGTGGGGCGGCCGTGGGGCGGCGCCGCGGAACCCCCCCGGGATGCCCCACGGCGCCGGTGCAGGGGTGGGGTGCGAGCCGGCACGGCGGGGATGGGATGTGGGGCTGGGATGTGGGGCTGGGGCTGAGGTGTGGGGCTGGGGATGGATGTGGGGCTGGGGCTGAGGTGTGGGGCTGGGGATGGGGTGTGGGGCTGGGATGTGGGGTTGGGGATGAGATGTGGGGCTGGGATGTGGGGCTGGGGATGGGATGTGGGGCTGGGATGTGGGGCTGGGGATGGGATGTGGGGCTGGGGATGAGGTGTGGGAGATGAGGTGTGGGGCTGGGGCTGGGATGTGGGGGCTGGGGCTGAGGTGTGGGGCTGGGGATGGGATGTGGGGCTGAGGCGTGGGGTTGGGGATGAGATGTGGGGCTGGGATGTGGGGCTGGGGATGGGATGTGGGGCTGAGGCGTGGGGTTGGGGATGAGGTGTGGGGCTGAGGTGTGGGGCTGGGGACGGGGTGTGGGGCTGAGGCTGAGGTGTGGGGCTGGGGCTGGGATGTGGGGCTGGGGCTGAGGTGTGGGGCTGGGGATGGGATGTGGGGCTGAGGCGTGGGGTTGGGGATGAGATGTGGGGCTGGGATGTGGGGCTGGGGATGGGATGTGGGGCTGGGATGTGGGGCTGAGGCGTGGGACTGGGGATGAGATGTGGGGCTGAGATGTGGGGCTGGGCATGGGGCTGGGGATGGGATGTGGGGCTGAGGCGTGGGGTTGGGGATGAGTTGTGGGGCTGAGGTGTGGGGCTGGGGACGGGATGTGGGGCTGAGCCATGGGACTGGGGATGAGGTGTGGGGCTGGGATGAGGGGCTGGGGATGACATGTGGGGCTGGGGATGATGTGGGGCTGGGGATGGGATGTGGGGCTGAGGCGTGGGGTTGGGGATGAGATGTGGGGCTGAGATGTTGGGCTGGGGCATGGGGCTGGGCTGGGATGTGGGGCTGGGGCTGAGGTGTGGGGCTGGGGATGGGGATGTGGGGCTGAGCCATGGACTGGGGATGAGATGTGGGGCTGGGATGTGGGGCTGGGGCTGAGGTGTGGGGCTGGGGATGGGATGTGGGGCTGAGGCATGGGGTTGGGGATGAGGTGTGGGGCTGGGATGTGGGGCTGGGGATGGGATGTGGGGCTGGGGATGAGGTGTGAGGATGAGCTGTGGGGCTGGGGCTGTGCTGTGGCTTGGGGCTGCGCCATGGGTGGGTGCCGCGCTGTGGGGCAGCCGTGGGGCAGCCATGGGGCAGGTGTGGGGCTGGTGCTGAGCTGTGGGATGGGACCGTGCTGTGG
>NW_027461406.1:0-31488 GCF_030463565.1 Pelecanus crispus | reverse complement strand
CCGCCGAGGCCCCAACGTACGAGGCCCGCTCGGGGCCGTTTTTTGCCCGAAGCCGGCACGGGGCTTGCCAACGTCCGGCCATTTCTCCCACGCCAAGGGGGCCAGCCCCGAAAGCTGTGGCCAGCCCTCGGCGCCCACTGCCGCCGCTTCCACGGCACCACAGAGCCTGGGGCTGCGGGCTCGCCTGTGCCGCCTAGGCCCCGACGTACGAGGCCCGCTCGGGGGGCGTTTTTTTGCCCGAAGCCGGCACGGGGCTTGCGAACGTCCGGGGATTTCTCCCACGCCAAAGGGGCCAGCCCCGAAAGCTGTGGCCAGCCCTCGGCGTCCACTGCCGCCGCTTCCACGGCACCACAGAGCCTGGGGCTGCGGGCTCGCCTGTGCCGCCTAGGCCCCGACGTACGAGGCCCGCTCGGGGGGCGTTTTTTTGCCCGAAGCCGGCACGGGGCTTGCGAACGTCCGGGGATTTCTCCCACGCCAAAGGGGCCAGCCCCGAAAGCTGTGGCCAGCCCTCGGCGCCCACTGCCGCCGCTTCCACGGCACCACAGAGCCTGGGGCTGCGGTGTCACCGGTGCCGCCGAGGCCCCGACGTCCGAGGCCCGCTCGGGGCCGTTTTTTGCCCGAAGCCGGCACGGGGCTTGCGAACGTCCGGCCATTTCTCCCACGCCAAAGGGGCCAGCCCCGAAAGCTGTGGCCAGCCCTCGGCGCCCACTGCCGCCGCTTCCACGGCACCACAGAGCCTGGGGCTGCGGTGTCACCGGTGCCGCCGAGGCCCCGACGTCCGAGGCCCGCTCGGGGCCGTTTTTTGCCCGAAGCCGGCACGGGGCTTGCGAACGTCCGGCCATTTCTCCCACGCCAAAGGGGCCAGCCCCGAAAGCTGTGGCCAGCCCTCGGCGCCCACTGCCGCCGCTTCCACGGCACCACAGAGCCTGGGGCTGCGGTGTCACCGGTGCCGCCGAGGCCCCGACGTCCGAGGCCCGCTCGGGGCCGTTTTTTGCCCGAAGCCGGCACGGGGCTTGCGAACGTCCGGCCATTTCTCCCACGCCAAGGGGGCCAGCCCCGAAAGCTGTGGCCAGCCCTCGGCGCCCACTGCCGCCGCTTCCACGGCACCACAGAGCCTGGGGCTGCGGGCTCGCCTGTGCCGCCTAGGCCCCGACGTACGAGGCCCGCTCGGGGGGCGTTTTTTTGCCCGTAGCCGGCACGGGGCTTGCGAACGTCCGGGCATTTCTCCCACGCCAAAGGGGCCAGCCCCGAAAGCTGTGGCCAGCCCTCGGCGCCCACTGCCGCCGCTTCCACGGCACCACAGAGCCTGGGGCTGCGGTGTCACCGGTGCCGCCGAGGCCCCGACGTCCGAGGCCCGCTCGGGGGGCGTTTTTTGCCCGAAGCCGGCACGGGGCTTGCGAACGTCCGGGGATTTCTCCCACGCCAAAGGGGCCAGCCCCGAAAGCTGTGGCCAGCCCTCGGCGCCCACTGCCGCCGCTTCCACGGCACCACAGAGCCTGGGGCTGCGGTGTCACCGGTGCCGCCGAGGCCCCGACGTCCGAGGCCCGCTCGGGGGGCGTTTTTTGCCCGAAGCCGGCACGGGGCTTGCGAACGTCCGGGGATTTCTCCCACGCCAAAGGGGCCAGCCCCGAAAGCTGTGGCCAGCCCTCGGCGCCCACTGCCGCCGCTTCCACGGCACCACAGAGCCTGGGGCTGCGGTGTCACCGGTGCCGCCGAGGCCCCGACGTCCGAGGCCCGCTCGGGGGGCGTTTTTTGCCCGAAGCCGGCACGGGGCTTGCGAACGTCCGGCCATTTCTCCCACGCCAAAGGGGCCAGCCCCGAAAGCTGTGGCCAGCCCTCGGCGCCCACTGCCGCCGCTTCCACGGCACCACAGAGCCTGGGGCTGCGGTGTCACCGGTGCCGCCGAGGCCCCGACGTCCGAGGCCCGCTCGGGGCCGTTTTTTGCCCGAAGCCGGCACGGGGCTTGCGAACGTCCGGCCATTTCTCCCACGCCAAGGGGGCCAGCCCCGAAAGCTGTGGCCAGCCCTCGGCGCCCACTGCCGCCGCTTCCACGGCACCACAGAGCCTGGGGCTGCGGTGTCACCGGTGCCGCCGAGGCCCCGACGTCCGAGGCCCGCTCGGGGCCGTTTTTTGCCCGAAGCCGGCACGGGGCTTGCCAACGTCCGGCCATTTCTCCCACGCCAAGGGGGCCAGCCCCGAAAGCTGTGGCCAGCCCTCGGCGCCCACTGCCGCCGCTTCCACGGCACCACAGAGCCTGGGGCTGCGGTGTCACCAGTGCCGCCGAGGCCCCGACGTCCGAGGCCCGCTCGGGGGGCGTTTTTTGCCCGAAGCCGGCACGGGGCTTGCGAACGTCCGGGGATTTCTCCCACGCCAAAGGGGCCAGCCCCGAAAGCTGTGGCCAGCCCTCGGCGCCCACTGCCGCCGCTTCCACGGCACCACAGAGCCTGGGGCTGCGGTCTCACTGGTGCCGCCGAGGCCCCGACGTCCGAGGCCCGCTCGGGGCCGTTTTTTGCCCGAAGCCGGCACGGGGCTTGCGAACGTCCGGCGATTTCTCCCACGCCAAGGGGGCCAGCCCCGAAAGCTGTGGCCAGCCCTCGGCGCCCACTGCCGCCGCTTCCACGGCACCACAGAGCCTGGGGCTGCGGTGTCACCGGTGCCGCCGAGGCCCCGACGTCCGAGGCCCGCTCGGGGCCGTTTTTTGCCCGAAGCCGGCACGGGGCTTGCGAACGTCCAGCCATTTCTCCCACGCCAAGGGGGCCAGCCCCGAAAGCTGTGGCCGGCCCTCGGCGCCCACTGCCGCCGCTTCCACGGCACCACAGAGCCTGGGGCTGCGGGCTCGCCTGTGCCGCCTAGGCCCCGACGTACGAGGCCCGCTCGGGGGGCGTTTTTTTGCCCGTAGCCGGCACGGGGCTTGCGAACGTCCGGGCATTTCTCCCACACCAAAGGGGCCAGCCCCGAAAGCTGTGGCCAGCCCTCGGCGTCCACTGCCGCCGCTTCCACGGCACCACAGAGCCTGGGGCTGCGGGCTCGCCTGTGCCGCCTAGGCCCCGACGTACGAGGCCCGCTCGGGGGGCGTTTTTTTGCCCGTAGCCGGCACGGGGCTTGCGAACGTCCGGGGATTTCTCCCACGCCAAAGGGGCCAGCCCCGAAAGCTGTGGCCAGCCCTCGGCGTCCACTGCCGCCGCTTCCACGGCACCACAGAGCCTGGGGCTGCGGGCTCGCCTGTGCCGCCTAGGCCCCGACGTACGAGGCCCGCTCGGGGGGCGTTTTTTTGCCCGAAGCCAGCACGGGGCTTGCGAACGTCCGGCCATTTCTCCCACGCCAAGGGGGCCAGCCCCGAAAGCTGTGGCCAGCCCTCGGCGCGCACTGCCGCCGCTTCCACGGCACCACAGAGCCTGGGGCTGCGGTGTCACCGGTGCCACCGAGGCCCCGACGTCCGAGGCCCGCTCGGGGCCGTTTTTTGCCCGAAGCTGGCACGGGGCTTGCGAACGTCCGGCCATTTCTCCCACGCCAAGGGGGCCAGCCCCGAAAGCTGTGGCCAGCCCTCGGCGCCCACTGCCGCCGCTTCCACGGCACCACAGAGCCTGGGGCTGCGGTGTCACCGGTGCCGCCGAGGCCCCGACGTCCGAGGCCCGCTCGGGGCCGTTTTTTGCCCGAAGCCGGCACGGGGCTTGCGAACGTCCGGCCATTTCTCCCACGCCAAGGGGGCCAGCCCCGAAAGCTGTGGCCAGCCCTCGGCGCCCACTGCCGCCGCTTCCACGGCACCACAGAGCCTGGGGCTGCGGTGTCACCGGTGCCGCCGAGGCCCCGACGTCCGAGGCCCGCTCGGGGCCGTTTTTTGCCCGAAGCTGGCACGGGGCTTGCGAACGTCCGGCGATTTCTCCCACGCCAAGGGGGCCAGCCCCGAAAGCTGTGGCCAGCCCTCGGCGCCCACTGCCGCCGCTTCCACGGCACCACAGAGCCTGGGGCTGCGGTGTCACCGGTGCCGCCGAGGCCCCGACGTCCGAGGCCCGCTCGGGGCCGTTTTTTGCCCGAAGCCGGCACGGGGCTTGCGAACGTCCGGCCATTTCTCCCACGCCAAGGGGGCCAGCCCCGAAAGCTGTGGCCAGCCCTCGGCGCCCACTGCCGCCGCTTCCACGGCACCACAGAGCCTGGGGCTGCGGTGTCACCGGTGCCGCCGAGGCCCCGACGTCCGAGGCCCGCTCGGGGCGGGGCCGTTTTTTGCCCGAAGCCGGCACGGGGCTTGCGAACGTCCGGGGATTTCTCCCACGCCAAAGGGGCCAGCCCCGAAAGCTGTGGCCAGCCCTCGGCGCCCACTGCCGCCGCTTCCACGGCACCACAGAGCCTGGGGCTGCGGTGTCACCGGTGCTGCCGAGGGCCCCGACGTCCGAGGCCCGCTCGGGGCCGTTTTTTGCCCGAAGCCGGCACGGGGCTTGCGAACGTCCGGGATTTCTCCCACGCCAAAGGGGCCAGCCCCGAAAGCTGTGGCCAGCCCTCGGCGCCCACTGCCACCGCTTCCACGGCACCACAGAGCCTGGGGCTGCGGTGTCACCGGTGCCGCCGAGGCCCCGACGTCCGAGGCCCGCTCGGGGCCGTTTTTTGCCCAAAGGCGGCACGGGGCTTGCGAACGTCCGGCCATTTCTCCCACGCCAAGGGGGCCAGCCCCGAAAGCTGTGGCCAGCCCTCGGCGCCCACTGCCGCCGCTTCCACGGCACCACAGAGCCTGGGGCTGCGGTGTCACCGGTGCCGCCGAGGTCCCAACGTACGAGGCCCGCTCGGGGGGCGTTTTTTTGCCCGTAGCCGGCACGGGGCTTGCGAACGTCCGGGCATTTCTCCCACACCAAAGGGGCCAGCCCCAAAAGCTGTGGCCGGCCCTCGGCCCCCACTGCCGCCGCTTCCACGGCACCACAGAGCCTGGGGCTGCGGGCTCGCCTGTGCCGCCTAGGCCCCGACGTACGAGGCCCGCTCGGGGGGCGTTTTTTTGCCCGAAGGCGGCACGGGGCTTGCGAACATCCGGGGATTTCTCCCACGCCAAAAGGGGCCAGCCCCGAAAGCTGTGGCCAGCCCTCGGCGTCCACTGCCGCCGCTTCCACGGCACCACAGAGCCTGGGGCTGCGGGCTCGCCTGTGCCGCCTAGGCCCCGACGTACGAGGCCCGCTCGGGGGGCGTTTTTTTGCCCGAAGCCGGCACGGGGCTTGCGAACGTCCGGGGATTTCTCCCACGCCAAAGGGGCCAGCCCCGAAAGCTGTGGCCAGCCCTCGGCGCCCACTGCCGCCGCTTCCACGGCACCACAGAGCCTGGGGCTGCGGTGTCACCGGTGCCGCCGAGGCCCCGACGGCCGAGGCCCGCTCGGGGCCGTTTTTTGCCCGAAGCCGGCACGGGGCTTGCGAACGTCCGGCCATTTCTCCCACGCCAAGGGGGCCAGCCCCGAAAGCTGTGGCCAGCCCTCGGCGCCCACTGCCGCCGCTTCCACGGCACCACAGAGCCTGGGGCTGCGGTGTCACCGGTGCCGCCGAGGCCCCGACGTCCGAGGCCCGCTCGGGGCCGTTTTTTGCCCGAAGCCGGCACGGGGCTTGCGAACGTCCGGGCATTTCTCCCACACCAAAGGGGCCAGCCCCGAAAGCTGCGGCCAGCCCTCGGCGCCCACTGCCGCCGCTTCCACGGCACCACAGAGCCTGGGGCTGCGGTGTCACCGGTGCCGCCGAGGCCCCGACGTCCGAGGCCCGCTCGGGGCCGTTTTTTGCCCGAAGCCGGCACGGGGCTTGCGAACGTCCGGGGATTTCTCCCACGCCAAAGGGGCCAGCCCCGAAAGCTGTGGCCAGCCCTCGGCGCCCACTGCCGCCGCTTCCACGGCACCACAGAGCCTGGGGCTGCGGTGTCACCGGTGCCGCCGAGGCCCCGACGTCCGAGGCCCGCTCGGGGCCGTTTTTTGCCCGAAGCCGGCACGGGGCTTGCGAACGTCCGGCCATTTCTCCCACGCCAAGGGGGCCAGCCCCGAAAGCTGTGGCCAGCCCTCGGCGCCCACTGCCGCCGCTTCCACGGCACCACAGAGCCTGGGGCTGCGGTGTCACCGGTGCCGCCGAGGCCCCGACGTACGAGGCCCGCTCGGGGGGCGTTTTTTTGCCCGTAGCCGGCACGGGGCTTGCGAACGTCCGGCCATTTCTCCCACACCAAAGGGGCCAGCCCCAAAAGCTGTGGCCGGCCCTCGGCCCCCACTGCCGCCGCTTCCACGGCACCACAGAGCCTGGGGCTGCGGGCTTGCCTGTGCCGCCTAGGCCCCGACGTACGAGGCCCGCTCGGGGGGCGTTTTTTTGCCCGAAGCCGGCACGGGGCTTGCGAACATCCGGGGATTTCTCCCACGCCAAAGGGGCCAGCCCCGAAAGCTGTGGCCAGCCCTCGGCGTCCACTGCCGCCGCTTCCCACGGCACCACAGAGCCTGGGGCTGCGGGCTCGCCTGTGCCGCCTAGGCCCCGACGTACGAGGCCCGCTCGGGGGGCGTTTTTTTGCCCGAAGCTGGCACGGGGCTTGCGAACGTCCGGGGATTTCTCCCCACGCCAAAGGGGGCCAGCCCCGAAAGCTGTGGCCAGCCCTCGGCGTCCACTGCCGCCGCTTCCACGGCACCACAGAGCCTGGGGCTGCGGTGTCACCGGTGCCGCCGAGGCCCCGACGTCCGAGGCCCGCTCGGGGCCGTTTTTTGCCCGAAGCCGGCACGGGGCTTGCGAACGTCCGGCCATTTCTCCCCACGCCAAGGGGGCCAGCCCCGAAAGCTGTGGCCAGCCCTCGGCGCCCACTGCCGCCGCTTCCACGGCACCAACAGAGCCTGGGGCTGCGGTGTCACCGGTGCCGCCGAGGCCCCGACGTCCGAGGCCCGCTCGGGGCCGTTTTTTGCCCGAAGCCGGCACGGGGCTTGCGAACGTCCGGGGATTTCTCCCACGCCAAAGGGGCCAGCCCCGAAAGCTGTGGCCAGCCCTCGGCGCCCACTGCCGCCGCTTCCACGGCACCACAGAGCCTGGGGCTCGCGGTGTCACCGGTGCCGCCGAGGCCCCGACGTCCGAGGCCCGCTCGGGGCCGTTTTTTGCCCGAAGCCGGCACGGGGCTTGCGAACGTCCGGCCATTTCTCCCCACGCCAAGGGGGCCAGCCCCGAAAGCTGTGGCCAGCCCTCGGCGCCCACTGCCGCCGCTTCCACGGCACCACAGAGCCTGGGGCTGCGGTGTCACCGGTGCCGCCGAGGCCCGACGTCCGAGGCCCGCTCGGGCCGTTTTTTTGCCCGAAGCCGGCACGGGGCTTGCGAACGTCCAGCCATTTCTCCCACGCCAAGGGGGCCAGCCCCGAAAGCTGTGGCCGGCCCTCGGCGCCCACTGCCGCCGCTTCCACGGCACCACAGAGCCTGGGGCTGCGGGCCTCGCCTGTGCCGCCGAGGCCCCGACGTACGAGGCCCGCTCGGGGGGCGTTTTTTTGCCCGTAGCCGGCACGGGGCTTGCGAACGTCCGGCCATTTCTCCCACACCAAAGGGGCCAGCCCCAAAAGCTGTGGCCGGCCCTCGGCGCCCACTGCCGCCGCTTCCACGGCACCACAGAGCCTGGGGCTGCGGGCTCGCCTGTGCCGCCTAGGCCCGACGTACGAGGCCCGCTCGGGGGGCGTTTTTTTGCCCGTAGCCGGCACGGGGCTTGCGAACGTCCGGGGATTTCTCCCACGCCAAAGGGGCCAGCCCCGAAAGCTGTGGCCAGCCCTCGGCGTCCACTGCCGCCGCTTCCACGGCACCACAGAGCCTGGGGCTGCGGGCTCGCCTGTGCCGCCTAGGCCCCGACGTACGAGGCCCGCTCGGGGGCGTTTTTTTGCCCGAAGCCAGCACGGGGCTTGCGAACGTCCGGCCATTTCTCCCACGCCAAGGGGGCCAGCCCCGAAAGCTGTGGCCAGCCCTCGGCGCCCACTGCCGCCGCTTCCACGGCACCACAGAGCCTGGGGGCTGCGGTGTCACCGGTGCCCGCCGAGGCCCCGACGTCCGAGGCCCGCTCGGGGCCGTTTTTTGCCCGAAGCCGGCACGGGGCTTGCGAACGTCCGGCCATTTCTCCCACGCCAAGGGGGCCAGCCCCGAAAGCTGTGGCCAGCCCTCGGCGCCCACTGCCGCCGCTTCCACGGCACCACAGAGCCTGGGGCTGCGGTGTCACCGGTGCCGCCGAGGCCCCGACGGCCGAGGCCCGCTCGGGGCCGTTTTTTGCCCGAAGCCGGCACGGGGCTTGCGAACGTCCGGCCCATTTCTCCCACGCCAAGGGGGCCAGCCCCGAAAGCTGTGGCCAGCCCTCGGCGCCCACTGCCGCCGCTTCCACGGCACCACAGAGCCTGGGGCTGCGGTGTCACCGGTGCCGCCGAGGCCCCGACGTCCGAGGCCCGCTCGGGGCCGTTTTTTGCCCGAAGCCGGCACGGGGCTTGCCAACGTCCGGCCATTTCTCCCACGCCAAGGGGGCCAGCCCCGAAAGCTGTGGCCAGCCCTCGGCGCCCACTGCCGCCGCTTCCACGGCACCACAGAGCCTGGGGCTGCGGTGTCACCGGTGCCGCCGAGGCCCCGACGTCCGAGGCCCGCTCGGGGCCGTTTTTTGCCCGAAGCCGGCACGGGGCTTGCCAACGTCCGGCCATTTCTCCCACGCCAAGGGGGCCAGCCCCGAAAGCTGTGGCCAGCCCTCGGCGCCCACTGCCGCCGCTTCCACGGCACCACAGAGCCTGGGGCTGCGGTGTCACCGGTGCCGCCGAGGCCCCGACGTCCGAGGCCCGCTCGGGGCCGTTTTTTTGCCCGAAGCCGGCACGGGGCTTGCGAACGTCCGGCCATTTCTCCCACGCCAAGGGGGCCAGCCCCGAAAGCTGTGGCCAGCCCTCGGCGCCCACTGCCGCCGCTTCCACGGCACCACAGAGCCTGGGGCTGCGGTGTCACCGGTGCCGCCGAGGCCCCGACGTCCGAGGCCCGCTCGGGGCCGTTTTTTGCCCGAAGCCGGCACGGGGCTTGCGAACGTCCGGCCATTTCTCCCACGCCAAGGGGGCCAGCCCCGAAAGCTGTGGCCAGCCCTCGGCGCCCACTGCCGCCGCTTCCACGGCACCACAGAGCCTGGGGCTGCGGTGTCACCGGTGCCGCCGAGGCCCCGACGTCCGAGGCCTGCTCGGGGCCGTTTTTTGCCCGAAGCCGGCACGGGGCTTGCCAACGTCCGGCGATTTCTCCCACGCCAAGGGGGCCAGCCCCGAAAGCTGTGGCCAGCCCTCGGCGCCCACTGCCGCCGCTTCCACGGCACCACAGAGCCTGGGGCTGCGGGCTCGCCTGTGCCGCCTAGGCCCCGACGTACGAGGCCCGCTCGGGGGGCGTTTTTTTTGCCCGTAGCCGGCACGGGGCTTGCGAACGTCCGGGGATTTCTCCCACGCCAAAGGGGCCAGCCCCGAAAGCTGTGGCCAGCCCTCGGCGTCCACTGCCGCCGCTTCCACGGCACCACAGAGCCTGGGGCTGCGGTGTCACCGGTGCCGCCGAGGCCCCGACGTCCGAGGCCCGCTCGGGGGGCGTTTTTTTGCCCGAAGCCGGCACGGGGCTTGCGAACGTCCGGGGATTTCTCCCACGCCAAAGGGGCCAGCCCCGAAAGCTGTGGCCAGCCCTCGGCGCCCACTGCCGCCGCTTCCACGGCACCACAGAGCCTGGGGCTGCGGTGTCACCGGTGCCGCCGAGGCCCCGACGTCCGAGGCCCGCTCGGGGCCGTTTTTTGCCCGAAGCCGGCACGGGGCTTGCGAACGTCCGGCCATTTCTCCCACGCCAAGGGGGCCAGCCCCGAAAGCTGTGGCCAGCCCTCGGCGCCCACTGCCGCCGCTTCCACGGCACCACAGAGCCTGGGGCTGCGGTGTCACCGGTGCCGCCGAGGGCCCCGACGTCCAAGGCCCGCTCGGGGCCGTTTTTTGCCCGAAGCCGGCACGGGGCTTGCGAACGTCCGGCCATTTCTCCCACGCCAAGGGGGCCAGCCCCGAAAGCTGTGGCCAGCCCTCGGCGCCCACTGCCGCCGCTTCCACGGCACCACAGAGCCTGGGGCTGCGGTGTCACCGGTGCCCGCCGAGGCCCCCGACGGCCGAGGCCCGCTCGGGGCCGTTTTTTTGCCCGAAGCCGGCACGGGGCTTGCGAACGTCCGGCCATTTCTCCCACGCCAAGGGGGCCAGCCCCGAAAGCTGTGGCCAGCCCTCGGCGCCCACTGCCGCCGCTTCCACGGCACCACAGAGCCTGGGGCTGCGGTGTCACCGGTGCCGCCGAGGCCCCCGACGTCCGAGGCCCGCTCGGGGCCGTTTTTTGCCCGAAGCCGGCACGGGGCTTGCCAACGTCCGGCGATTTCTCCCACGCCAAGGGGGCCAGCCCCGAAAGCTGTGGCCAGCCCTCGGCGCCCACTGCCGCCGCTTCCACGGCACCACAGAGCCTGGGGCTGCGGGCTCGCCTGTGCCGCCTAGGCCCCGACGTCCGAGGC
Organism: Pelecanus crispus; assembly: GCF_030463565.1. Classification (NCBI taxonomy): domain Eukaryota; kingdom Metazoa; phylum Chordata; class Aves; order Pelecaniformes; family Pelecanidae; genus Pelecanus; species Pelecanus crispus. The sequence goes on along the minus strand of NW_027461406.1, from coordinate 21,009 downwards.
CCGCTCGGGGCCGTTTTTTGCCCGAAGCCGGCACGGGGCTTGCGAACGTCCAGCCATTTCTCCCACGCCAAGGGGGCCAGCCCCGAAAGCTGTGGCCGGCCCTCGGCGCCCACTGCCGCCGCTTCCACGGCACCACAGAGCCTGGGGCTGCGGGCTCGCCTGTGCCGCCGAGGCCCCGACGTACGAGGCCCGCTCGGGGGGCGTTTTTTTTGCCCGTAGCCGGCACGGGGCTTGCGAACGTCCGGCCATTTCTCCCACACCAAAGGGGCCAGCCCCAAAAGCTGTGGCCGGCCCTCGGCGCCCACTGCCGCCGCTTCCACGGCACCACAGAGCCTGGGGCTGCGGGCTCGCCTGTGCCGCCTAGGCCCCGACGTACGAGGCCCGCTCGGGGGGCGTTTTTTTGCCCGTAGCCGGCACGGGGCTTGCGAACGTCCGGGGATTTCTCCCACGCCAAAGGGGCCAGCCCCGAAAGCTGTGGCCAGCCCTCGGCGTCCACTGCCGCCGCTTCCACGGCACCACAGAGCCTGGGGCTGCGGGCTCGCCTGTGCCGCCTAGGCCCCGACGTACGAGGCCCGCTCGGGGGGCGTTTTTTTGCCCGAAGCCAGCACGGGGCTTGCGAACGTCCGGCCATTTCTCCCACGCCAAGGGGGCCAGCCCCGAAAGCTGTGGCCAGCCCTCGGCGCCCACTGCCGCCGCTTCCACGGCACCACAGAGCCTGGGGCTGCGGTGTCACCGGTGCCGCCGAGGCCCCGACGTCCGAGGCCCGCTCGGGGCCGTTTTTTGCCCGAAGCCGGCACGGGGCTTGCGAACGTCCGGGGATTTCTCCCACGCCAAGGGGGCCAGCCCCGAAAGCTGTGGCCAGCCCTCGGCGCCCACTGCCGCCGCTTCCACGGCACCACAGAGCCTGGGGCTGCGGTGTCACCGGTGCCGCCGAGGCCCCGACGGCCGAGGCCCGCTCGGGGCCGTTTTTTGCCCGAAGCCGGCACGGGGCTTGCGAACGTCCGGCCATTTCTCCCACGCCAAGGGGGCCAGCCCCGAAAGCTGTGGCCAGCCCTCGGCGCCCACTGCCGCCGCTTCCACGGCACCACAGAGCCTGGGGCTGCGGTGTCACCGGTGCCGCCGAGGCCCCGACGTCCGAGGCCCGCTCGGGGCCGTTTTTTGCCCGAAGCCGGCACGGGGCTTGCCAACGTCCGGCCATTTCTCCCACGCCAAGGGGGCCAGCCCCGAAAGCTGTGGCCAGCCCTCGGCGCCCACTGCCGCCGCTTCCACGGCACCACAGAGCCTGGGGCTGCGGTGTCACCGGTGCCGCCGAGGCCCCGACGTCCGAGGCCCGCTCGGGGCCGTTTTTTTGCCCGAAGCCGGCACGGGGCTTGCCAACGTCCGGCCATTTCTCCCACGCCAAGGGGGCCAGCCCCGAAAGCTGTGGCCAGCCCTCGGCGCCCACTGCCGCCGCTTCCACGGCACCACAGAGCCTGGGGCTGCGGTGTCACCGGTGCCGCCGAGGCCCCGACGTCCGAGGCCCGCTCGGGGCCGTTTTTTGCCCGAAGCCGGCACGGGGCTTGCGAACGTCCGGCCATTTCTCCCACGCCAAGGGGGCCAGCCCCGAAAGCTGTGGCCAGCCCTCGGCGCCCACTGCCGCCGCTTCCACGGCACCACAGAGCCTGGGGCTGCGGTGTCACCGGTGCCGCCGAGGCCCCGACGGCCGAGGCCCGCTCGGGGCCGTTTTTTGCCCGAAGCCGGCACGGGGCTTGCGAACGTCCGGCCATTTCTCCCACGCCAAGGGGGCCAGCCCCGAAAGCTGTGGCCAGCCCTCGGCGCCCACTGCCGCCGCTTCCACGGCACCACAGAGCCTGGGGCTGCGGTGTCACCGGTGCCGCCGAGGCCCCGACGTCCGAGGCCTGCTCGGGGCCGTTTTTTGCCCGAAGCCGGCACGGGGCTTGCCAACGTCCGGCGATTTCTCCCACGCCAAGGGGGCCAGCCCCGAAAGCTGTGGCCAGCCCTCGGCGCCCACTGCCGCCGCTTCCACGGCACCACAGAGCCTGGGGCTGCGGGCTCGCCTGTGCCGCCTAGGCCCCGACGTACGAGGCCCGCTCGGGGGGGCGTTTTTTTGCCCGTAGCCGGCACGGGGCTTGCGAACGTCCGGGGATTTCTCCCACGCCAAAGGGGCCAGCCCCGAAAGCTGTGGCCAGCCCTCGGCGTCCACTGCCGCCGCTTCCACGGCACCACAGAGCCTGGGGCTGCGGTGTCACCGGTGCCGCCGAGGCCCCGACGTCCGAGGCCCGCTCGGGGGGCGTTTTTTGCCCGAAGCCGGCACGGGGCTTGCGAACGTCCGGGGATTTCTCCCACGCCAAAGGGGCCAGCCCCGAAAGCTGTGGCCAGCCCTCGGCGCCCCACTGCCGCCGCTTCCACGGCACCACAGAGCCTGGGGCTGCGGTGTCACCGGTGTGCCGCCGAGGCCCCGACGTCCGAGGCCCGCTCGGGGCCGTTTTTTGCCCGAAGCCGGCACGGGGCTTGCGAACGTCCGGCCATTTCTCCCACGCCAAGGGGGCCAGCCCCGAAAGCTGTGGCCAGCCCTCGGCGCCCACTGCCGCCGCTTCCACGGCACCACAGAGCCTGGGGCTGCGGTGTCACCGGTGCCGCCGAGGCCCCGACGTCCGAGGCCCGCTCGGGGCCGTTTTTTGCCCGAAGCCGGCACGGGGCTTGCGAACGTCCGGCCATTTCTCCCACGCCAAGGGGGCCAGCCCCGAAAGCTGTGGCCAGCCCTCGGCGCCCACTGCCGCCGCTTCCACGGCACCACAGAGCCTGGGGCTGCGGTGTCACCGGTGCCGCCGAGGCCCCGACGGCCGAGGCCCGCTCGGGGCCGTTTTTTGCCCGAAGCCGGCACGGGGCTTGCCAACGTCCGCCATTTCTCCCACGCCAAGGGGGCCAGCCCCGAAAGCTGTGGCCAGCCCTCGGCGCCCACTGCCGCCGCTTCCACGGCACCACAGAGCCTGGGGCTGCGGTGTCACCGGTGCCGCCGAGGCCCCGACGTCCGAGGCCCGCTCGGGGCCGTTTTTTGCCCGAAGCCGGCACGGGGCTTGCCAACGTCCGGCGATTTCTCCCACGCCAAGGGGGCCAGCCCCGAAAGCTGTGGCCAGCCCTCGGCGCCCACTGCCGCCGCTTCCACGGCACCACAGAGCCTGGGGCTGCGGGCTCGCCTGTGCCGCCTAGGCCCCGACGTACGAGGCCCGCTCGGGGGCGTTTTTTTGCCCGTAGCCGGCACGGGGCTTGCGAACGTCCGGGGATTTCTCCCACGCCAAAGGGGCCAGCCCCGAAAGCTGTGGCCAGCCCTCGGCGTCCACTGCCGCCGCTTCCACGGCACCACAGAGCCTGGGGCTGCGGTGTCACCGGTGCCGCCGAGGGCCCCGACGTCCGAGGCCCGCTCGGGGGGCGTTTTTTGCCCGAAGCCGGCACGGGGCTTGCGAACGTCCGGGGATTTCTCCCACGCCAAAGGGGCCAGCCCCGAAAGCTGTGGCCAGCCCTCGGCGCCCACTGCCGCCGCTTCCACGGCACCACAGAGCCTGGGGCTGCGGTGTCACCGGTGCCGCCGAGGCCCCGACGTCCGAGGCCCGCTCGGGGCCGTTTTTTGCCCGAAGCCGGCACGGGGCTTGCGAACGTCCGGCCATTTCTCCCACGCCAAGGGGGCCAGCCCCGAAAGCTGTGGCCAGCCCTCGGCGCCCACTGCCGCCGCTTCCACGGCACCACAGAGCCTGGGGCTGCGGTGTCACCGGTGCCGCCGAGGCCCCGACGTCCGAGGCCCGCTCGGGGGGCGTTTTTTGCCCGAAGCCGGCACGGGGCTTGCGAACGTCCGGCCATTTCTCCCACGCCAAAGGGGCCAGCCCCGAAAGCTGTGGCCAGCCCTCGGCGCCCACTGCCGCCGCTTCCACGGCACCACAGAGCCTGGGGCTGCGGTGTCACCGGTGCCGCCGAGGCCCCGACGTCCGAGGCCCGCTCGGGGCCGTTTTTTGCCCGAAGCCGGCACGGGGCTTGCGAACGTCCGGCCATTTCTCCCACGCCAAGGGGGCCAGCCCCGAAAGCTGTGGCCAGCCCTCGGCGCCCACTGCCGCCGCTTCCACGGCACCACAGAGCCTGGGGCTGCGGTGTCACCGGTTGCCGCCGAGGCCCCCGACCGTCCGAGGCCCGCTCGGGGGGCGTTTTTTGCCCGAAGCCGGCACGGGGCTTGCGAACGTCCGGGGATTTCTCCCACGCCAAAGGGGCCAGCCCCGAAAGCTGTGGCCAGCCCTCGGCGCCCACTGCCGCCGCTTCCACGGCACCACAGAGCCTGGGGCTGCGGTGTCACCGGTGCCGCCGAGGCCCCGACGTCCGAGGCCCGCTCGGGGGGCGTTTTTTGCCCGAAGCCGGCACGGGGCTTGCGAACGTCCGGGGATTTCTCCCACGCCAAAGGGGCCAGCCCCGAAAGCTGTGGCCAGCCCTCGGCGCCCACTGCCGCCGCTTCCACGGCACCACAGAGCCTGGGGCTGCGGTGTCACCGGTGCCGCCGAGGCCCCGACGTCCGAGGCCCGCTCGGGGCGTTTTTTGCCCGAAGCCGGCACGGGGCTTGCGAACGTCCGGCCATTTCTCCCACGCCAAGGGGGCCAGCCCCGAAAGCTGTGGCCAGCCCTCGGCGCCCACTGCCGCCGCTTCCACGGCACCACAGAGCCTGGGGCTGCGGTGTCACCGGTGCCGCCGAGGCCCCGACGTCCGAGGCCCGCTCGGGGCCGTTTTTTGCCCGAAGCCGGCACGGGGCTTGCGAACGTCCGGCCATTTCTCCCACGCCAAGGGGGCCAGCCCCGAAAGCTGTGGCCAGCCCTCGGCGCCCACTGCCGCCGCTTCCACGGCACCACAGAGCCTGGGGCTGCGGTGTCACCGGTGCCGCCGAGGCCCCGACGGCCGAGGGCCCGCTCGGGGCCGTTTTTTGCCCGAAGCCGGCACGGGGCTTGCCAACGTCCGGCCATTTCTCCCACGCCAAGGGGGCCAGCCCCGAAAGCTGTGGCCAGCCCTCGGCGCCCACTGCCGCCGCTTCCACGGCACCACAGAGCCTGGGGCTGCGGTGTCACCAGTGCCGCCGAGGCCCCGACGTCCGAGGCCCGCTCGGGGGGCGTTTTTTTGCCCGAAGCCGGCACGGGGCTTGCGAACGTCCGGGGATTTCTCCCACGCCAAAGGGGCCAGCCCCGAAAGCTGTGGCCAGCCCTCGGCGCCCACTGCCGCCGCTTCCACGGCACCACAGAGCCTGGGGCTGCGGTCTCACTGGTGCCGCCGAGGCCCCGACGTCCGAGGCCCGCTCGGGGCCGTTTTTTGCCCGAAGCCGGCACGGGGCTTGCGAACGTCCGGCGATTTCTCCCACGCCAAGGGGGCCAGCCCCGAAAGCTGTGGCCAGCCCTCGGCGCCCACTGCCGCCGCTTCCACGGCACCACAGAGCCTGGGGCTGCGGTGTCACCGGTGCCGCCGAGGCCCCGACGTCCGAGGCCCGCTCGGGGCCGTTTTTTGCCCGAAGCCGGCACGGGGCTTGCGAACGTCCAGCCATTTCTCCCACGCCAAGGGGGCCAGCCCCGAAAGCTGTGGCCGGCCCTCGGCGCCCACTGCCGCCGCTTCCACGGCACCACAGAGCCTGGGGCTGCGGGCTCGCCTGTGCCGCCTAGGCCCCGACGTACGAGGCCCGCTCGGGGGGCGTTTTTTTTGCCCGTAGCCGGCACGGGGCTTGCGAACGTCCGGGCATTTCTCCCACACCAAAGGGGCCAGCCCCGAAAGCTGTGGCCAGCCCTCGGCGTCCACTGCCGCCGCTTCCACGGCACCACAGAGCCTGGGGCTGCGGGCTCGCCTGTGCCGCCTAGGCCCCGACGTACGAGGCCCGCTCGGGGGGCGTTTTTTTTTGCCCGTAGCCGGCACGGGGCTTGCGAACGTCCGGGGATTTCTCCCACGCCAAAGGGGCCAGCCCCGAAAGCTGTGGCCAGCCCTCGGCGTCCACTGCCGCCGCTTCCACGGCACCACAGAGCCTGGGGCTGCGGGCTCGCCTGTGCCGCCTAGGCCCCGACGTACGAGGCCCGCTCGGGGGGCGTTTTTTTGCCCGAAGCCAGCACGGGGCTTGCGAACGTCCGGCCATTTCTCCCACGCCAAGGGGGCCAGCCCCGAAAGCTGTGGCCAGCCCTCGGCGCGCACTGCCGCCGCTTCCACGGCACCACAGAGCCTGGGGCTGCGGTGTCACCGGTGCCACCGAAGGCCCCGACGTCCGAGGCCCGCTCGGGGCCGTTTTTTGCCCGAAGCTGGCACGGGGCTTGCGAACGTCCGGCCATTTCTCCCACGCCAAGGGGGCCAGCCCCGAAAGCTGTGGCCAGCCCTCGGCGCCCACTGCCGCCGCTTCCACGGCACCACAGAGCCTGGGGCTGCGGTGTCACCGGTGCCGCCGAGGCCCCGACGTCCGAGGCCCGCTCGGGGCCGTTTTTTGCCCGAAGCCGGCACGGGGCTTGCGAACGTCCGGCCATTTCTCCCACGCCAAGGGGGGCCAGCCCCGAAAGCTGTGGCCAGCCCTCGGCGCCCACTGCCGCCGCTTCCACGGCACCACAGAGCCTGGGGCTGCGGTGTCACCGGTGCCGCCGAGGCCCCGACGGCCGAGGCCCGCTCGGGGCCGTTTTTTGCCCGAAGCTGGCACGGGGCTTGCGAACGTCCGGCGATTTCTCCCACGCCAAGGGGGCCAGCCCCGAAAGCTGTGGCCAGCCCTCGGCGCCCACTGCCGCCGCTTCCACGGCACCACAGAGCCTGGGGCTGCGGTGTCACCGGTGCCGCCGAGGCCCCGACGTCCGAGGCCCGCTCGGGGCCGTTTTTTGCCCGAAGCCGGCACGGGGCTTGCGAACGTCCGGCCATTTCTCCCACGCCAAGGGGGCCAGCCCCGAAAGCTGTGGCCAGCCCTCGGCGCCCACTGCCGCCGCTTCCACGGCACCACAGAGCCTGGGGCTGCGGTGTCACCGGTGCCGCCGAGGCCCCGACGTCCGAGGCCCGCTCGGGGGCCGTTTTTTGCCCGAAGCCGGCACGGGGCTTGCGAACGTCCGGGGATTTCTCCCACGCCAAAGGGCCAGCCCCGAAAGCTGTGGCCAGCCCTCGGCGCCCACTGCCGCCGCTTCCACGGCACCACAGAGCCTGGGGCTGCGGTGTCACCGGTGCTGCCGAGGCCCCGACGTCCGAGGCCCGCTCGGGGCCGTTTTTTGCCCGAAGCCGGCACGGGGCTTGCGAACGTCCGGGGATTTCTCCCACGCCAAAGGGGCCAGCCCCGAAAGCTGTGGCCAGCCCTCGGCGCCCACTGCCACCGCTTCCACGGCACCACAGAGCCTGGGGCTGCGGGTGTCACCGGTGCCGCCGAGGCCCCGACGTCCGAGGCCCGCTCGGGGCCGTTTTTTGCCCAAAGGCGGCACGGGGCTTGCGAACGTGCCGGCCATTTCTCCCACGCCAAGGGGGCCAGCCCCGAAAGCTGTGGCCAGCCCTCGGCGCCCACTGCCGCCGCTTCCACGGCACCACAGAGCCTGGGGCTGCGGTGTCACCGGTGCCGCCGAGGTCCCAACGTACGAGGCCCGCTCGGGGGGCGTTTTTTTGCCCGTAGCCGGCACGGGGCTTGCGAACGTCCGGGCATTTCTCCCACACCAAAGGGGCCAGCCCCAAAAGCTGTGGCCGGCCCTCGGCCCCCACTGCCGCCGCTTCCACGGCACCACAGAGCCTGGGGCTGCGGGCTCGCCTGTGCCGCCTAGGCCCCGACGTACGAGGCCCGCTCGGGGGGCGTTTTTTTGCCCGAAGGCGGCACGGGGCTTGCGAACATCCGGGGATTTCTCCCACGCCAAAGGGGCCAGCCCCGAAAGCTGTGGCCAGCCCTCGGCGTCCACTGCCGCCGCTTCCACGGCACCACAGAGCCTGGGGCTGCGGGCTCGCCTGTGCCGCCTAGGCCCCGACGTACGAGGCCCGCTCGGGGGGCGTTTTTTTGCCCGAAGCCGGCACGGGGCTTGCGAACGTCCGGGGATTTCTCCCACGCCAAAGGGGCCAGCCCCGAAAGCTGTGGCCAGCCCTCGGCGCCCACTGCCGCCGCTTCCACGGCACCACAGAGCCTGGGGCTGCGGTGTCACCGGTGCCGCCGAGGCCCCGACGGCCGAGGCCCGCTCGGGGCCGTTTTTTGCCCGAAGCCGGCACGGGGCTTGCGAACGTCCGGCCATTTCTCCCACGCCAAGGGGGCCAGCCCCGAAAGCTGTGGCCAGCCCTCGGCGCCCACTGCCGCCGCTTCCACGGCACCACAGAGCCTGGGGCTGCGGTGTCACCGGTGCCGCCGAGGCCCCGACGTCCGAGGCCCGCTCGGGGCCGTTTTTTGCCCGAAGCCGGCACGGGGCTTGCGAACGTCCGGGCCATTTCTCCCACGCCAAGGGGGCCAGCCCCGAAAGCTGTGGCCAGCCCTCGGCGCCCACTGCCGCCGCTTCCACGGCACCACAGAGCCTGGGGCTGCGGTGTCACCGGTGCCGCCGAGGCCCCGACGTCCGAGGCCCGCTCGGGGCCGTTTTTTGCCCGAAGCCGGCACGGGGCTTGCGAACGTCCGGGGATTTCTCCCACGCCAAAGGGGCCAGCCCCGAAAGCTGTGGCCAGCCCTCGGCGCCCACTGCCGCCGCTTCCACGGCACCACAGAGCCTGGGGCTGCGGTGTCACCGGTGCCGCCGAGGCCCCGACGTCCGAGGCCCGCTCGGGGCCGTTTTTTGCCCGAAGCCGGCACGGGGCTTGCGAACGTCCGGCCATTTCTCCCACGCCAAAGGGGGCCAGCCCCGAAAGCTGTGGCCAGCCCTCGGCGCCCACTGCCGCCGCTTCCACGGCACCACAGAGCCTGGGGCTGCGGTGTCACCGGTGCCGCCGAGGCCCCGACGTACGAGGCCCGCTCGGGGGGCGTTTTTTTGCCCGTAGCCGGCACGGGGCTTGCGAACGTCCGGCCATTTCTCCCACACCAAAGGGGCCAGCCCCAAAAGCTGTGGCCGGCCCTCGGCCCCCACTGCCGCCGCTTCCACGGCACCACAGAGCCTGGGGCTGCGGGCTCGCCTGTGCCGCCTAGGCCCCGACGTACGAGGCCCGCTCGGGGGGCGTTTTTTTGCCCGAAGCCGGCACGGGGCTTGCGAACATCCGGGGATTTCTCCCACGCCAAAGGGGCCAGCCCCGAAAGCTGTGGCCAGCCCTCGGCGTCCACTGCCGCCGCTTCCACGGCACCACAGAGCCTGGGGCTGCGGGCTCGCCTGTGCCGCCTAGGCCCCGACGTACGAGGCCCGCTCGGGGGGCGTTTTTTTGCCCGAAGCTGGCACGGGGCTTGCGAACGTCCGGGGATTTCTCCCACGCCAAAGGGGCCAGCCCCGAAAGCTGTGGCCAGCCCTCGGCGTCCACTGCCGCCGCTTCCACGGCACCACAGAGCCTGGGGCTGCGGTGTCACCGGTGCCGCCGAGGCCCCGACGTCCGAGGCCCGCTCGGGGCCGTTTTTTTGCCCGAAGCCGGCACGGGGCTTGCGAACGTCCGGCCATTTCTCCCACGCCAAGGGGGCCAGCCCCGAAAGCTGTGGCCAGCCCTCGGCGCCCACTGCCGCCGCTTCCACGGCACCACAGAGCCTGGGGCTGCGGTGTCACCGGTGCCGCCGAGGCCCCGACGTCCGAGGCCCGCTCGGGGCCGTTTTTTGCCCGAAGCCGGCACGGGGCTTGCGAACGTCCGGCCATTTCTCCCACGCCAAGGGGGCCAGCCCCGAAAGCTGTGGCCAGCCCTCGGCGCCCACTGCCGCCGCTTCCACGGCACCACAGAGCCTGGGGCTGCGGGCTCGCCTGTGCCGCCGAGGCCCCGACGTACGAGGCCCGCTCGGGGGGCGTTTTTTTGCCCGTAGCCGGCACGGGGCTTGCGAACGTCCGGCCATTTCTCCCACACCAAAGGGGCCAGCCCCAAAAGCTGTGGCCGGCCCTCGGCCCCCTCTGCCGCCGCTTCCACGGCACCACAGAGCCTGGGGCTGCGGGCTCGCCTGTGCCGCCTAGGCCCCGACGTACGAGGCCCGCTCGGGGGGCGTTTTTTTGCCCGTAGCCGGCACGGGGCTTGCGAACGTCCGGCGATTTCTCCCACGCCAAAGGCGCCAGCCCCGAAAGCTGTGGCCAGCCCTCGGCGCCCACTGCCGCCGCTTCCACGGCACCACAGAGCCTGGGGCTGCGGTGTCACCGGTGCCGCCGAGGCCCCGACGTCCGAGGCCCGCTCGGGGCCGTTTTTTGCCCGAAGCCGGCACGGGGCTTGCGAACGTCCGGCCATTTCTCCCACGCCAAGGGGGCCAGCCCCGAAAGCTGTGGCCAGCCCTCGGCGCCCACTGCCGCCGCTTCCACGGCACCACAGAGCCTGGGGCTGCGGTGTCACCGGTGCCGCCGAGGCCCCGACGTCCGAGGCCCGCTCGGGGCCGTTTTTTGCCCGAAGCCGGCACGGGGCTTGCGAACGTCCAGCCATTTCTCCCACGCCAAGGGGGCCAGCCCCGAAAGCTGTGGCCGGCCCTCGGCGCCCACTGCCGCCGCTTCCACGGCACCACAGAGCCTGGGGCTGCGGGCTCGCCTGTGCCGCCGAGGCCCCGACGTACGAGGCCCGCTCGGGGGGCGTTTTTTTGCCCGTAGCCGGCACGGGGCTTGCGAACGTCCGGCCATTTCTCCCACACCAAAGGGGCCAGCCCCAAAGCTGTGGCCGGCCCTCGGCGCCCACTGCCGCCGCTTCCACGGCACCACAGAGCCTGGGGCTGCGGGCTCGCCTGTGCCGCCTAGGCCCCGACGTACGAGGCCCGCTCGGGGGGCGTTTTTTTGCCCGTAGCCGGCACGGGGCTTGCGAACGTCCGGGGATTTCTCCCACGCCAAAGGGGCCAGCCCCGAAAGCTGTGGCCAGCCCTCGGCGTCCACTGCCGCCGCTTCCACCAGGCACCACAGAGCCTGGGGCTGCGGGCTCGCCTGTGCGCCTAGGCCCCGACGTACGAGGCCCGCTCGGGGGGCGTTTTTTTGCCCGAAGCCAGCACGGGGCTTGCGAACGTCCGGCCATTTCTCCCACGCCAGGGGGCCAGCCCCGAAAGCTGTGGCCAGCCCTCGGCGCCCACTGCCCGCCGCTTCCACGGCACCACAGAGCCTGGGGCTGCGGTGTCACCGGTGCCGCCGAGGCCCCGACGTCCGAGGCCCGCTCGGGGCCGTTTTTTGCCCGAAGCCGGCACGGGGCTTGCGAACGTCCGGCCATTTCTCCCACGCCAAGGGGGCCAGCCCCGAAAGCTGTGGCCAGCCCTCGGCGCCCCACTGCCGCCGCTTCCACGGCACCACAGAGCCTGGGGGCTGCGGTGTCACCGGTGCCGCCGAGGCCCCGACGGCCGAGGCCCGCTCGGGGCCGTTTTTTGCCCGAAGCCGGCACGGGGCTTGCGAACGTCCGGCCATTTCTCCCACGCCAAGGGGGCCAGCCCCGAAAGCTGTGGCCAGCCCTCGGCGCCCACTGCCGCCGCTTCCACGGCACCACAGAGCCTGGGGCTGCGGTGTCACCGGTGCCGCCGAGGCCCCCGACGTCCGAGGCCCGCTCGGGGCCGTTTTTTGCCCGAAGCCGGCACGGGGCTTGCCAACGTCCGGCCATTTCTCCCACGCCAAGGGGGGCCAGCCCCGAAAGCTGTGGCCAGCCCTCGGCGCCCACTGCCGCCGCTTCCACGGCACCACAGAGCCTGGGGCTGCGGTGTCACCGGTGCCGCCGAGGCCCCGACGTCCGAGGCCCGCTCGGGGCCGTTTTTTTGCCCGAAGCCGGCACGGGGCTTGCCAACGTCCGGCCATTTCTCCCACGCCAAGGGGGCCAGCCCCGAAAGCTGTGGCCAGCCCTCGGCGCCCACTGCCGCCGCTTCCACGGCACCACAGAGCCTGGGGCTGCGGTGTCACCGGTGCCCGCCGAGGCCCCGACGTCCGAGGCCCGCTCGGGGCCGTTTTTTTGCCCGAAGCCGGCACGGGGCTTGCGAACGTCCGGCCATTTCTCCCACGCCAAGGGGGCCAGCCCCGAAAGCTGTGGCCAGCCCTCGGCGCCCACTGCCGCCCCGCTTCCACGGCACCACAGAGCCTGGGGCTGCGGTGTCACGGTGCCGCCGAGGCCCCGACGTCCGAGGCCCGCTCGGGGCCGTTTTTTGCCCGAAGCCGGCACGGGGCTTGCGAACGTCCGGCCATTTCTCCCACGCCAAGGGGGCCAGCCCCGAAAGCTGTGGCCAGCCCTCGGCGCCCACTGCCGCCGCTTCCACGGCACCACAGAGCCTGGGGCTGCGGTGTCACCGGTGCCGCCGAGGCCCCGACGTCCGAGGCCTGCTCGGGGCCGTTTTTTTGCCCGAAGCCGGCACGGGGCTTGCCAACGTCCGGCGATTTCTCCCACGCCAAGGGGGCCCAGCCCCGAAAGCTGTGGCCAGCCCTCGGCGCCCACTGCCGCCCGCTTTCCACGGCACCACAGAGCCTGGGGCTGCGGTGTCAGCCGGTGCCCGCCTAGGCCCCGACGTCCGAGGCCCGCTCGGGGGGCGTTTTTTGCCCGAAGCCGGCACGGGGCTTGCGAACGTCCGGGGATTTCTCCCACGCCAAGGGGCCAGCCCCGAAAGCTGTGGCCAGCCCTCGGCGTCCCACTGCCGCCGCTTCCACGGCACCACAGAGCCTGGGGCTGCGGTGTCACCGGTGCCGCCGAGGCCCCGACGTCCGAGGCCCCGCTCGGGGGGCGTTTTTTGCCCGAAGCCGGCACGGGGCTTGCGAACGTCCGGGGCATTTCTCCCACGCCAAAGGGGCCAGCCCCGAAAGCTGTGGCCAGCCCTCGGCGCCCACTGCCGCCGCTTCCACGGCACCACAGAGCCTGGGGCTGCGGTGTCACCGGTGCCGCCCGAGGCCCCGACGTCCGAGGCCCGCTCGGGGCCGTTTTTTGCCCGAAGCCGGCACGGGGCTTGCGAACGTCCGGCCATTTCTCCCACGCCAAGGGGGCCAGCCCCGAAAGCTGTGGCCAGCCCTCGGCGCCCCACTGCCGCCGCTTCCACGGCACCACAGAGCCTGGGGCTGCGGTGTCACCGGTGCCGCCGAGGCCCCCGACGTCCGAGGCCCGCTCGGGGCCGTTTTTTGCCCGAAGCCGGCACGGGGCTTGCGAACGTCCGGCCATTTCTCCCACGCCAAGGGGGCCAGCCCCGAAAGCTGTGGCCAGCCCTCGGCGCCCACTGCCGCCGCTTCCACGGCACCACAGAGCCTGGGGCTGCGGTGTCACCGGTGCCGCCGAGGCCCCCGACGGCCGAGGCCCGCTCGGGGCCGTTTTTTTGCCCGAAGCCGGCACGGGGCTTGCGAACGTCCGGCCATTTCTCCCACGCCAAGGGGGCCAGCCCCGAAAGCTGTGGCCAGCCCTCGGCGCCCACTGCCGCCGCTTCCACGGCACCACAGAGCCTGGGGCTGCGGTGTCACCGGTGCCGCCGAGGCCCCGACGTCCGAGGCCCGCTCGGGGCCGTTTTTTGCCCGAAGCCGGCACGGGGCTTGCCAACGTCCGGCGCATTTCTCCCACCGCCAAGGGGGCCAGCCCCGAAAGCTGTGGCCAGCCCTCGGCGCCCACTGCCGCCGCTTCCACGGCACCACAGAGCCTGGGGCTGCGGGCTCGCCTGTGCCGCCTAGGCCCCGACGTCCGAGGGCCCGCTCGGGGCCGTTTTTTGCCCGAAGCCGGCACGGGGCTTGCGAACGTCCAGGCCATTTCTCCCACGCCAAGGGGGCCAGCCCCGAAAGCAGTGGCCGGCCCTCGGCGCCCACTGCCGCCGCTTCCACGGCACCACAGAGCCTGGGGCTGCGGGCTCGCCTGTGCCGCCGAGGCCCCGACGTACGAGGCCCGCTCGGGGGGCGTTTTTTTGCCCGTAGCCGGCACGGGGCTTGCGAACGTCCGGCCATTTCTCCCCACACCAAAGGGGCCAGCCCCAAAAGCTGTGGCCGGCCCTCGGCGCCCACTGCCGCCGCTTCCACGGCACCACAGAGCCTGGGGCTGCAGGGCTCGCCTGTGCCGCCTAGGCCCCCGACGTACGAGGCCCGCTCGGGGGGCGTTTTTTTGCCCGAAGCCGGCACGGGGCTTGCGAACGTCCGGGGATTTCTCCCACGCCAAAGGGGCCAGCCCCGAAAGCTGTGGCCAGCCCTCGGCGTCCCACTGCCGCCGCTTCCACGGCACCACAGAGCCTGGGGCTGCGGGCTCGCCTGTGCCGCCGAGGCCCCGACGTACGAGGCCCGCTCGGGGGCCGTTTTTTTGCCCGAAGCCGGCACGGGGCTTGCGAACGTCCGGCCATTTCTCCCACGCCAGGGGGCCAGCCCCGAAAGCTGTGGCCAGCCCTCGGCGCCCACTGCCGCCGCTTCCACGGCACCACAGAGCCTGGGGCTGCGGTGTCACCGGTGCCGCCGAGGCCCCGACGTCCGAGGCCCGCTCGGGGCCGTTTTTTGCCCGAAGCCGGCACGGGGCTTGCGAACGTCCGGCCATTTCTCCCACGCCAAGGGGGCCAGCCCCGAAAGCTGTGGCCACCCGCCTCGGCGCCCACTGCCCCGCGCGTTCCACGGCACCACAGAGCCTGGGGCTGCGGTGTCACCGGTGCCCGCCGAGGCCCCGACGGCCGAGGCCCGCTCGGGGCCGTTTTTTGCCCGAAGCCGGCACGGGGCTTGCGAACGTCCGGCCATTTCTCCCACGCCAAGGGGGCCAGCCCCGAAAGCTGTGGCCAGCCCTCGGCGCCCACTGCCGCCGCTTCCCACGGCACCCACAGAGCCTGGGGCTGCGGTGTCACCGGTGCCGCCGAGGCCCCTGACGTCCGAGGCCCGCTCGGGGCCGTTTTTTGCCCGAAGCCGGCACGGGGCTTGCCAACGTCCGGCCATTTCTCCCCACGCCAAGGGGGCCAGCCCCGAAAGCTGTGGCCAGCCCTCGGCGCCCACTGCCGCCGCTTCCACGGCACCACAGAGCCTGGGGCTGCGGTGTCACCGGTGCCCGCCGAGGCCCCGACGTCCGAGGCCCGCTCGGGGCCGTTTTTTGCCCGAAGCCGGCACGGGGCTTGCCAACGTCCGGCCATTTCTCCCACGCCAAGGGGGCCAGCCCCGAAAGCTGTGGCCAGCCCTCGGCGCCCACTGCCGCCGCTTCCACGGGCACCACAGAGCCTGGGGCTGCGGTGTCACCGGTGCCGCCGAGGCCCCCGACGTCCGAGGCCCGCTCGGGGCCGTTTTTTTGCCCGAAGCCGGCACGGGGCTTGCGAACGTCCGGCCATTTCTCCCACGCCAAGGGGGCCAGCCCCGAAAGCTGTGGCCAGCCCTCGGCGCCCACTGCCCGCCGCTTCCACGGCACCACAGAGCCTGGGGCTGCGGTGTCACCGGTGCCGCCGAGGCCCGACGTCCGAGGCCCGCTCGGGGGCCGTTTTTTGCCCGAAGCCGGCACGGGGCTTGCGAACGTCGGCCGATTTCTCCCACGCCAAGGGGGCCAGCCCCGAAAGCTGTGGCCCAGCCCTCGGCGCCCACTGCCGCCGCTTCCACGGCACCACAGAGCCTGGGGCTGCGGTGTCACCGGTGCCGCCGAGGCCCCGACGTCCGAGGCCCTGCTCGGGGCCGTTTTTTGCCCGAAGCCGGCACGGGGCTTGCCAACGTCCGGCGATTTCTCCCACGCCAAGGGGGCCAGCCCCGAAAGCTGTGGCCAGCCCTCGGCGCCCACTGCCGCCGCTTCCACGGCACCACAGAGCCTGGGGCTGCGGTGTCACCGGTGCCGCCGAGGCCCCGACGTCCGAGGCCCGCTCGGGGCCGTTTTTTGCCCGAAGCCGGCACGGGGCTTGCGAACGTCCGGCGATTTCTCCCACGCCAAGGGGGCCAGCCCCGAAAGCTGTGGCCAGCCCTCGGCGCCCACTGCCGCCGCTTCCACGGCACCACAGAGCCTGGGGCTGCGGGGCTCGCCTGTGCCGCCTAGGCCCCGACGTACGAGGCCCCGCTCGGGGGGCGTTTTTTTGCCCGTAGCCGGCACGGGGCTTGCGAACGTCCGGGGATTTCTCCCACGCCAAAGGGGCCAGCCCCGAAAGCTGTGGCCAGCCCTCGGCGTCCACTGCCGCCGCTTCCACGGCACCACAGAGCCTGGGGCTGCGGTGTCACCGGTGCCGCCGAGGCCCCGACGTCCGAGGCCCGCTCGGGGGGCGTTTTTTGCCCGAAGCCCGGCACGGGGCTTGCGAACGTCCGGGGATTTCTCCCACGCCAAAGGGGGCCAGCCCCGAAAGCTGTGGCCAGCCCTCGGCGCCCACTGCCGCCGCTTCCACGGCACCACAGAGCCTGGGGCTGCGGTGTCACCGGTGCCCGCCGAGGCCCCGACGTCCGAGGCCCGCTCGGGGCCGTTTTTTGCCCGAAGCCGGCACGGGGCTTGCGAACGTCCGGCCATTTCTCCCACGCCAAGGGGGCCAGCCCCGAAAGCTGTGGCCAGCCCTCGGCGCCCACTGCCGCCGCTTCCACGGCACCACAGAGCCTGGGGCTGCGGTGTCACCGGTGCCCGCCGAGGCCCCGACGTCCGAGGCCCGCTCGGGGCCGTTTTTTGCCCGAAGCCGGCACGGGGCTTGCGAACGTCCGGCCATTTCTCCCACGCCAAGGGGGCCAGCCCCGAAAGCTGTGGCCAGCCCTCGGCGCCCACTGCCGCCGCTTCCACGGCACCACAGAGCCTGGGGCTGCGGTGTCACCGGTGCCGCCGAGGCCCCGACGGCCGAGGCCCGCTCGGGGCCGTTTTTTGCCCGAAGCCGGCACGGGGCTTGCGAACGTCCGGCCATTTCTCCCACGCCAAGGGGGCCAGCCCCCGAAAGCTGTGGCCAGCCCTCGGCGCCCACTGCCGCCGCTTCCACGGCACCACAGAGCCTGGGGCTGCGGTGTCACCGGTGCCGCCGAGGCCCCGACGTCCGAGGCCCGCTCGGGGCCGTTTTTTGCCCGAAGCCGGCACGGGGCTTGCCAACGTCCGGCGATTTCTCCCACGCCAAGGGGGCCAGCCCCGAAAGCTGTGGCCAGCCCTCGGCGCCCACTGCCGCCGCTTCCACGGCACCACAGAGCCTGGGGCTGCGGGCTCGCCTGTGCCGCCTAGGCCCCGACGTACGAGGCCCGCTCGGGGGGCGTTTTTTTGCCCGTAGCCGGCACGGGGCTTGCGAACGTCCGGGGATTTCTCCCACGCCAAAGGGGGCCAGCCCCGAAAGCTGTGGCCAGCCCTCGGCGTCCACTGCCGCCGCTTCCACGGCACCACAGAGCCTGGGGCTGCGGTGTCACCGGTGCCGCCGAGGCCCCGACGTCCGAGGCCCGCTCGGGGGGCGTTTTTTGCCCGAAGCCGGCACGGGGCTTGCGAACGTCCGGGGATTTCTCCCACGCCAAAGGGGCCAGCCCCGAAAGCTGTGGCCAGCCCTCGGCGCCCACTGCCGCCGCTTCCACGGCACCACAGAGCCTGGGGCTGCGGTGTCACCGGTGCCGCCGAGGCCCCGACGTCCGAGGCCCGCTCGGGGCCGTTTTTTGCCCGAAGCCGGCACGGGGCTTGCGAACGTCCGGCCATTTCTCCCACGCCAAGGGGGCCAGCCCCGAAAGCTGTGGCCAGCCCTCGGCGCCCACTGCCGCCGCTTCCACGGCACCACAGAGCCTGGGGCTGCGGTGTCACCGGTGCCGCCGAGGCCCCGACGTCCGAGGCCCGCTCGGGGGGCGTTTTTTGCCCGAAGCCGGCACGGGGCTTGCGAACGTCCGGCCATTTCTCCCACGCCAAAGGGGCCAGCCCCGAAAGCTGTGGCCAGCCCTCGGCGCCCACTGCCGCCGCTTCCACGGCACCACAGAGCCTGGGGCTGCGGTGTCACCGGTGCCGCCGAGGCCCCGACGTCCGAGGCCCGCTCGGGGCCGTTTTTTGCCCGAAGCCGGCACGGGGCTTGCGAACGTCCGGCCATTTCTCCCACGCCAAGGGGGCCAGCCCCGAAAGCTGTGGCCAGCCCTCGGCGCCCACTGCCGCCGCTTCCACGGCACCACAGAGCCTGGGGCTGCGGTGTCACCGGTGCCGCCGAGGCCCCGACGTCCGAGGCCCGCTCGGGGGGCCGTTTTTTGCCCGAAGCCGGCACGGGGCTTGCGAACGTCCGGGGATTTCTCCCACGCCAAGGGGGCCAGCCCCGAAAGCTGTGGCCAGCCCTCGGCGCCCACTGCCGCCGCTTCCACGGCACCACAGAGCCTGGGGCTGCGGTGTCACCGGTGCCGCCGAGGCCCCGACGTCCGAGGCCCGCTCGGGGGGCGTTTTTTGCCCGAAGCCGGCACGGGGCTTGCGAACGTCCGGGGATTTCTCCCACGCCAAAGGGGCCAGCCCCGAAAGCTGTGGCCAGCCCTCGGCGCCCACTGCCGCCGCTTCCCACGGCACCACAGAGCCTGGGGCTGCGGTGTCACCGGTGCCGCCGAGGCCCCGACGTCCGAGGCCCGCTCGGGGCCGTTTTTTGCCCGAAGCCGGCACGGGGCTTGCGAACGTCCGGCCATTTCTCCCACGCCAAGGGGGCCAGCCCCGAAAGCTGTGGCCAGCCCTCGGCGCCCCACTGCCGCCGCTTCCACGGCACCACAGAGCCTGGGGCTGCGGTGTCACCGGTGCCGCCGAGGCCCCGACGTCCGAGGCCCGCTCGGGGCCGTTTTTTGCCCGAAGCCGGCACGGGGCTTGCGAACGTCCGGCCATTTCTCCCACGCCAAGGGGGCCAGCCCCGAAAGCTGTGGCCAGCCCTCGGCGCCCACTGCCGCCGCTTCCACGGCACCACAGAGCCTGGGGCTGCGGTGTCACCGGTGCCGCCGAGGCCCCGACGGCCGAGGCCCGCTCGGGGGCCGTTTTTTGCCCGAAGCCGGCACGGGGCTTGCGAACGTCCGGCCATTTCTCCCACGCCAAGGGGGCCAGCCCCGAAAGCTGTGGCCAGCCCTCGGCGCCCACTGCCGCCGCTTCCACGGCACCACAGAGCCTGGGGCTGCGGTGTCACCGGTGCCCGCCGAGGCCCCGACGTCCGAGGCCCGCTCGGGGCCGTTTTTTGCCCGAAGCCGGCACGGGGCTTGCCAACGTCCGGCGATTTCTCCCACGCCAAGGGGGCCAGCCCCGAAAGCTGTGGCCAGCCCTCGGCGCCCACTGCCCGCCGCTTCCACGGCACCACAGAGCCTGGGCTGCGGGCTCGCCTGTGCCGCCTAGGCCCCCCGACGTCCGAGGCCCGCTCGGGGGGCGTTTTTTTGCCCGTAGCCGGCACGGGGCTTGCGAACGTCGGGGAATTCTCCCACGCCAAAGGGGCCAGCCCCGAAAGCTGTGGCCAGCCCTCGGCGTCCACTGCCGCCGCTTCCACGGCACCACAGAGCCTGGGGCTGCGGTGTCACCGGTGCCGCCGAGGCCCCCGACGTCCGAGGCCCGCTCGGGGGGCGTTTTTTGCCCGAAGCCGGCACGGGGCTTGCGAACGTCCGGGGATTTCTCCCACGCCAAAGGGGCCAGCCCCGAAAGCTGTGGCCAGCCCTCGGCGCCCACTGCCGCCGCTTCCCACGGCACCACAGAGCCTGGGGCTGCGGTGTCACCGGTGCCGCCGAGGCCCCCGACGTCCGAGGCCCGCTCGGGGCCGTTTTTTTGCCCGAAGCCGGCACGGGGCTTGCGAACGTCCGGCCATTTCTCCCACGCCAAGGGGGCCAGCCCCGAAAGCTGTGGCCAGCCCTCGGCGCCCACTGCCGCCGCTTCCACGGCACCACAGAGCCTGGGGCTGCGGTGTCACCGGTGCCGCCGAGGCCCCCGACGTCCGAGGCCCGCTCGGGGCCGTTTTTTGCCCGAAGCCGGCACGGGGCTTGCGAACGTCCGGCCATTTCTCCCACGCCAAGGGGGCCAGCCCCGAAAGCTGTGGCCAGCCCTCGGCGCCCACTGCCGCCGCTTCCACGGCACCACAGAGCCTGGGGCTGCGGTGTCACCGGTGCCGCCGAGGCCCCGACGGCCGAGGCCCGCTCGGGGCCGTTTTTTGCCCGAAGCCGGCACGGGGCTTGCGAACGTCCGGCCATTTCTCCCACGCCAAGGGGGCCAGCCCCGAAAGCTGTGGCCAGCCCTCGGCGCCCACTGCCGCCGCTTCCACGGCACCACAGAGCCTGGGGCTGCGGGTGTCACCGGTGCCGCCGAGGCCCCGACGTCCGAGGCCCGCTCGGGGCCGTTTTTTGCCCGAAGCCGGCACGGGGCTTGCCAACGTCCGGCGATTTCTCCCACGCCAAGGGGGCCAGCCCCGAAAGCTGTGGCCAGCCCTCGGCGCCCACTGCCGCCGCTTCCACGGCACCACAGAGCCTGGGGCTGCGGGCTCGCCTGTGCCGCCTAGGCCCCGACGTACGAGGCCCGCTCGGGGGGCGTTTTTTTGCCCGTAGCCGGCACGGGGCTTGCGAACGTCCGGGGATTTCTCCCACGCCAAAGGGGGCCAGCCCCGAAAGCTGTGGCCAGCCCTCGGCGTCCACTGCCGCCGCTTCCACGGCACCACAGAGCCTGGGGCTGCGGTGTCACCGGTGCCGCCGAGGCCCCCGACGTCCGAGGCCCGCTCGGGGGGGCGTTTTTTGCCCGAAGCCGGCACGGGGCTTGCGAACGTCCGGGGATTTCTCCCACGCCAAAGGGGCCAGCCCCGAAAGCTGTGGCCAGCCCTCGGCGCCCACTGCCGCCGCTTCCACGGCACCACAGAGCCTGGGGCTGCGGTGTCACCGGTGCCGCCGAGGCCCCCGACGTCCGAGGCCCGCTCGGGGCCGTTTTTTTGCCCGAAGCCGGCACGGGGCTTGCGAACGTCCGGCCATTTCTCCCACGCCAAGGGGGCCAGCCCCGAAGCTGTGGCCAGCCCTCGGCGCCCACTGCCGCCGCTTCCCACGGCACCACAGAGCCTGGGGCTGCGGTGTCACCGGTGCCGCCGAGGCCCCGACGTCCGAGGCCCGCTCGGGGGGCGTTTTTTGCCCGAAGCCGGCACGGGGCTTGCGAACGTCCGGCCATTTCTCC
>NW_027461405.1:0-31535 GCF_030463565.1 Pelecanus crispus | reverse complement strand
CCGGCACGGGGCTTGCGAACGTCCGGCGATTTCTCCCACGCCAAGGGGGCCAGCCCCGAAAGCTGTGGCCGGCCCTCGGCGCCCACTGCCGCCGCTTCCACGGCACCACAGAGCCTGGGGCTGCGGTGTCACCGGTGCCGCCGAGGCCCCGACGTCCGAGGCCCGCTCGGGGCCGTTTTTTGCCCGAAGCCGGCACGGGGCTTGCGAACGTCCGGCCATTTCTCCCACGCCAAGGGGGCCAGCCCCGAAAGCTGTGGCCTGCCCTCGGCGCCCACTGCCGCCGCTTCCACGGCACCACAGAGCCTGGGGCTGCGGTGTCACCGGTGCCGCCGAGGCCCCGACGTCCGAGGCCCGCTCGGGGCCGTTTCTTGCCCGAAGCCGGCACGGGGCTTGCGAACGTCCGGCGATTTCTCCCACGCCAAGGGGGCCAGCCCCGAAAGCTGTGGCCAGCCCTCGGCGCCCACTGCCGCCGCTTCCACGGCACCACAGAGCCTGGGGCTGCTGGTGTCACCGGTGCCGCCGAGGCCCCGACGTCCGAGGCCCGCTCGGGGCCGTTTTTTTGCCCGAAGCCGGCACGGGGCTTGCGAACGTCCGGGGATTTCTCCCACGCCAAGGGGGCCAGCCCCGAAAGCTGTGGCCAGCCCTCGGCGCCCACTGCCGCCGCTTCCACGGCACCACAGAGCCTGGGGCTGCGGTGTCACCAGTGCCGCCGAGGCCCCGACGTCCGAGGCCCGCTCGGGGCCGTTTTTTTGCCCGAAGCCGGCACGGGGCTTGCGAACGTCCGGGGATTTCTCCCACGCCAAGGGGGCCAGCCCCGAAAGCTGTGGCCAGCCCTCGGCGCCCACTGCCGCCGCTTCCACGGCACCACAGAGCCTGGGGCTGCGGTGTCACCGGTGCCGCCGAGGCCCCGACGTCCGAGGGCCCGCTCGGGGCCGTTTCTTGCCCGAAGCCGGCACGGGGCTTGCGAACGTCCGGCCATTTCTCCCACGCCAAGGGGGCCAGCCCCGAAAGCTGTGGCCAGCCCTCGGCGCCCACTGCCGCCGCTTCCACGGCACCACAGAGCCTGGGGCTGCGGTGTCACCGGGTGCCGCCGAGGGCCCCGACGTCCGAGGCCCGCTCGGGGCCGTTTTTTGCCCGAAGCCGGCACGGGGCTTGCGAACGTCCGGCGATTTCTCCCACGCCAAGGGGGCCAGCCCCGAAGCTGTGGCCAGCCCTCGGCGCCCACTGCCGCCGCTTCCACGGCACCACAGAGCCTGGGGCTGCGGTGTCACCGGTGCCGCCGAGGCCCCGACGTCCGAGGCCCGCTCGGGGCCGTTTTTTGCCCGAAGCCGGCACGGGGCTTGCGAACGTCCGGCCATTTCTCCCACGCCAAGGGGGCCAGCCCCGAAAGCTGTGGCCAGCCCTCGGCGCCCACTGCCGCCGCTTCCACGGCACCACAGAGCCTGGGGCTGCGGTGTCACCGGTGCCGCCGAGGCCCCGACGTCCGAGGCCCGCTCGGGGCCGTTTTTTGCCCGAAGCCGGCACGGGGCTTGCGAACGTCCGGCGATTTCTCCCACGCCAAGGGGGCCAGCCCCGAAAGCTGTGGCCGGCCCTCGGCGCCCAATGCCGCCGCTTCCACGGCACCACAGAGCCTGGGGCTGCGGTGTCACCGGTGCCGCCGAGGCCCCGACGTCCGAGGCCCGCTCGGGGCCGTTTTTTGCCCGAAGCCGGCACGGGGCTTGCGAACGTCCGGGGATTTCTCCCACGCCAAGGGGGCCAGCCCCGAAAGCTGTGGCCAGCCCTCGGCGCCCACTGCCGCCGCTTCCACGGCACCACAGAGCCTGGGGCTGCGGTGTCACCGGTGCCGCCGAGGGCCCCGACGTCCGAGGCCCGCTCGGGGCCGTTTTTTTGCCCGAAGCCGGCACGGGGCTTGCGAACGTCCGGCGATTTCTCCCACGCCAAGGGGGCCAGCCCCGAAAGCTGTGGCCAGCCCTCGGCGCCCACTGCCGCCGCTTCCACGCACCACAGAGCCTGGGGCTGCGGTGTCACCGGTGCCGCCGAGGCCCCGACGTCCCGAGGCCCGCTCGGGCCGTTTTTTGCCCGAAGCCGGCACGGGGCTTGCGAACGTCCGGCCATTTCTCCCACGCCAAGGGGGCCAGCCCCGAAAGCTGTGGCCAGCCCTCGGCGCCCACTGCCGCCGCTTCCACGGCACCACAGAGCCTGGGGCTGCGGTGTCACCGGTGCCGCCGAGGCCCCGACGTCCGAGGCCGCTCGGGGCCGTTTTTTTGCCCGAAGCCGGCACGGGGCTTGCGAACGTCCGGCGATTTCTCCCACGCCAAGGGGGCCAGCCCCGAAAGCTGTGGCCAGCCCTCGGCGCCCACTGCCGCCGCTTCCCCGGCACCACAGAGCCTGGGGCTGCGGTGTCACCGGTGCCGCCGAGGCCCCGACGTCCGAGGCCCGCTCGGGGCCGTTTTTTGCCCGAAGCCCGGCACGGGGCTTGCGAACGTCCGGCGATTTCTCCCACGCCAAGGGGGCCAGCCCCGAAAGCTGTGGCCAGCCCTCGGCGCCCACTGCCGCCGCCTTCCACGGCACCACAGAGCCTGGGGCTGCGGGTGTCACCGGTGCCGCCGAGGCCCCGACGTCCGAGGCCCGCTCGGGGCCGTTTTTTGCCCGAAGCCGGCACGGGGCTTGCGAACGTCCGGCCATTTCTCCCACGCCAAGGGGGCCAGCCCCGAAAGCTGTGGCCAGCCCTCGGCGCCCACTGCCGCCGCTTCCACGGCACCACAGAGCCTGGGGCTGCGGTGTCACCGGTGCCGCCGAGGCCCCGACGTCCGAGGCCCGCTCGGGGCCGTTTTTTTTGCCCGAAGCCGGCACGGGCTTGCGAACGTCCGGCGATTTCTCCCACGCCAAGGGGGCCAGCCCGAAAGCTGTGGCCGGCCCTCGGCGCCCACTGCCGCCGCTTCCACGGCACCACAGAGCCTGGGGCTGCGGTGTCACCGGTGCCGCCGAGGCCCCGACGTCCGAGGCCCGCTCGGGGCCGTTTTTTGCCCGAAGCCGGCACGGGGCTTGCGAACGTCCGGCGATTTCTCCCACGCCAAGGGGGGCCAACCCCGAAAGCTGTGGCCAGCCCTCGGCGCCCACTGCCGCCGCTTCCACGGCACCACAGAGCCTGGGGCTGCGGTGTCACCGGTGCCGCCGAGGCCCCGACGTCCGAGGCCCGCTCGGGGCCGTTTTTTGCCCGAAGCCGGCACGGGGCTTGCGAACGTCCGGCGATTTCTCCCACGCCAAGGGGGCCAGCCCCGAAAGCTGTGGCCGGCCCTCGGCGCCCACTGCCGCCGCTTCCACGGCACCACAGAGCCTGGGGCTGCGGTGTCACCGGTGCCGCCGAGGGCCCCGACGTCCGAGGCCCGCTCGGGGCCGTTTTTTGCCCGAAGCCGGCACGGGGCTTGCGAACGTCCGGGGATTTCTCCCACGCCAAGGGGGCCAGCCCCGAAAGCTGTGGCCAGCCCTCGGCGCCCACTGCCGCCGCTTCCACGGCACCACAGAGCCTGGGGCTGCGGTGTCACCGGTGCCGCCGAGGCCCCGACGTCCGAGGCCCGCTCGGGGCCGTTTTTTGCCCGAAGCCGGCACGGGGGCTTGCGAACGTCCGGGGATTTCTCCCACGCCAAGGGGGCCAGCCCCGAAAGCTGTGGCCAGCCCTCGGCGCCCACTGCCGCCGCTTCCACGGCACCACAGAGCCTGGGGCTGCGGTGTCACCGGTGCCGCCGAGGGCCCCGACGTCCGAGGCCCGCTCGGGGCCGTTTTTTTGCCCGAAGCCGGCACGGGGCTTGCGAACGTCCGGGGATTTCTCCCACGCCAAGGGGGCCAGCCCCGAAAGCTGTGGCCAGCCCTCGGCGCCCACTGCCGCCGCTTCCACGGCACCACAGAGCCTGGGGCTGCGGTGTCACCGGTGCCGCCGAGGCCCCGACGTCCGAGGCCCGCTCGGGGCCGTTTTTTGCCCGAAGCCGGCACGGGGCTTGCGAACGTCCGGCGATTTCTCCCACGCCAAGGGGGCCAGCCCCGAAAGCTGTGGCCAGCCCTCGGCGCCACTGCCGCCGCTTCCACGGCACCACAGAGCCTGGGGCTGCGGTGTCACCGGTGCCGCCGAGGCCCCGACGTCCCGAGGCCCGCTCGGGGCCGTTTTTTGCCCGAAGCCGGCACGGGGCTTGCGAACGTCCGGCGATTTCTCCCACGCCAAGGGGGCCAGCCCCGAAAGCTGTGGCCGGCCCTCGGCGCCCACTGCCGCCGCTTCCACGGCACCACAGAGCCTGGGGCTGCGGTGTCACCGGTGCCGCCGAGGGCCCCGACGTCCGAGGCCCGCTCGGGGCCGTTTTTTGCCCGAAGCCGGCACGGGGCTTGCGAACGTCCGGCGATTTCTCCCACGCCAAGGGGGCCAACCCCGAAAGCTGTGGCCAGCCCTCGGCGCCCACTGCCGCCGCTTCCACGGCACCACAGAGCCTGGGGCTGCGGTGTCACCGGTGCCGCCGAGGCCCCGACGTCCGAGGGCCCGCTCGGGGCCGTTTTTTGCCCGAAGCCGGCACGGGGCTTGCGAACGTCCGGCGATTTCTCCCACGCCAAGGGGGCCAGCCCCGAAAGCTGTGGCCGGCCCTCGGCGCCCACTGCCGCCGCTTCCACGGCACCACAGAGCCTGGGGCTGCGGTGTCACCGGTGCCGCCGAGGCCGCGACGTCCGAGGCCCGCTCGGGGCCGTTTTTTGCCCGAAGCCCGGCACGGGGCTTGCGAACGTCCGGCGATTTCTCCCACGCCAAGGGGGCCAGCCCCGAAAGCTGTGGCCGGCCCTCGGCGCCCACTGCCGCCGCTTCCACGGCACCACAGAGCCTGGGCTGCGGTGTCACCGGTGCCGCCGAGGCCCCGACGTCCGAGGCCCGCTCGGGGCCGTTTTTTTTGCCCGAAGCCGGCACGGGGCTTGCGAACGTCCGGCGATTTCTCCCACGCCAAGGGGGCCAGCCCCGAAAGCTGTGGCCGGCCCTCGGCGCCCACTGCCGCCGCTTCCACGGCACCACAGAGCCTGGGGCTGCGGTGTCACCGGTGCCGCCGAGGCCCCGACGTCCGAGGCCCGCTCGGGGCCGTTTTTTGCCCAGAAGCCGGCACGGGGCTTGCGAACGTCCGGCGATTTCTCCCACGCCAAGGGGGCCAGCCCCGAAAGCTGTGGCCGGCCCTCGGCGCCCACTGCCGCCGCTTCCACGGCACCACAGAGCCTGGGGCTGCGGTGTCACCGGTTGCCGCCGAGGGCCCCGACGTCCGAGGCCCGCTCGGGGCCGTTTTTTGCCCGAAGCCGGCACGGGGCTTGCGAACGTCCGGGGATTTCTCCACGCCAAGGGGGCCAGCCCCGAAAGCTGTGGCCAGCCCTCGGCGCCCACTGCCGCCGCTTCCACGGCACCACAGAGCCTGGGGCTGCGGTGTCACCGGTGCCGCCGAGGCCCCGACGTCCGAGGCCCGCTCGGGGCCGTTTTTTTGCCCGAAAGCCGGCACGGGGGCTTGCGAACGTCGGGGATTTCTCCCACGCCAAGGGGGGCCAGCCCCGAAAGCTGTGGCCGGCCCTCGGCGCCCACTGCCGCCGCTTCCACGGCACCACAGAGCCTGGGGCTGCGGTGTCACCGGTGCCGCCGAGGCCCCGACGTCCGAGGCCCGCTCGGGGCCGTTTTTTTGCCCGAAGCCGGCACGGGGGCTTGCGAACGTCCGGGGATTTCTCCCACGCCAAGGGGGGCCAGCCCCGAAAGCTGTGGCCAGCCCTCGGCGCCCACTGCCGCCGCTTCCACGGCACCACAGAGCCTGGGGCTGCGGTGTCACCGGTGCCGCCGAGGCCCCGACGTCCGAGGCCCGCTCGGGGCCGTTTTTTGCCCGAAGCCGGCACGGGGCTTGCGAACGTCCGGGGATTTCTCCCACGCCAAGGGGGCCAGCCCCGAAAGCTGTGGCCAGCCCTCGGCGCCCACTGCCGCCGCTTCCACGGCACCACAGAGCCTGGGGCTGCGGTGTCACCGGTGCCGCCGAGGGCCCCGACGTCCGAGGCCCGCTCGGGGCCGTTTTTTGCCCGAAGCCGGCACGGGGCTTGCGAACGTCCGGGGATTTCTCCCACGCCAAGGGGGCCAGCCCCGAAAGCTGTGGCCAGCCCTCGGCGCCCACTGCCGCCGCTTCCACGGCACCACAGAGCCTGGGGCTGCGGTGTCACCGGTGCCGCCGAGGCCCCGACGTCCGAGGCCCGCTCGGGGCCGTTTTTTGCCCGAAGCCGGCACGGGGCTTGCGAACGTCCGGCGATTTCTCCCACGCCAAGGGGGCCAGCCCCGAAAGCTGTGGCCGGCCGCCAGCCCCGAAAGCTGTGGCCGGCCCTCGGCGCCCACTGCCGCCGCTTCCACGGCACCACAGAGCCTGGGGCTGCGGTGTCACCGGTGCCGCCGAGGCCCCGACGTCCGAGGCCCGCTCGGGGCCGTTTTTTGCCCGAAGCCGGCACGGGGCTTGCGAACGTCCGGCCATTTCTCCCACGCCAAGGGGGCCAGCCCCGAAAGCTGTGGCCAGCCCTCGGCGCCCACTGCCGCCGCTTCCACGGCACCACAGAGCCTGGGGCTGCGGTGTCACCGGTGCCGCCGAGGCCCCGACGTCCGAGGCCCGCTCGGGGCCGTTTTTTGCCCGAAGCCGGCACGGGGCTTGCGAACGTCCGGCGATTTCTCCCACGCCAAGGGGGCCAGCCCCGAAAGCTGTGGCCAGCCCTCGGCGCCCACTGCCGCCGCTTCCACGGCACCACAGAGCCTGGGGCTGCGGTGTCACCGGTGCCGCCGAGGCCCCGACGTCCGAGGCCCGCTCGGGGCCGTTTTTTGCCCGAAGCCGGCACGGGGCTTGCGAACGTCCGGCGATTTCTCCCACGCCAAGGGGGCCAGCCCCGAAAGCTGTGGCCGGCCCTCGGCGCCCACTGCCGCCGCTTCCACGGCACCACAGAGCCTGGGGCTGCGGTGTCACCGGTGCCGCCGAGGCCCCGACGTCCGAGGCCCGCTCGGGGCCGTTTTTTGCCCGAAGCCGGCACGGGGCTTGCGAACGTCCGGCCATTTCTCCCACGCCAAGGGGGCCAGCCCCGAAAGCTGTGGCCAGCCCTCGGCGCCCACTGCCGCCGCTTCCACGGCACCACAGAGCCTGGGGCTGCGGTGTCACCGGTGCCGCCGAGGCCCCGACGTCCGAGGCCCGCTCGGGGCCGTTTTTTGCCCGAAGCCGGCACGGGGCTTGCGAACGTCCGGCCATTTCTCCCACGCCAAGGGGGCCAGCCCCGAAAGCTGTGGCCAGCCCTCGGCGCCCACTGCCGCCGCTTCCACGGCACCACAGAGCCTGGGGCTGCGGTGTCACCGGTGCCGCCGAGGCCCCGACGTCCGAGGCCCGCTCGGGGCCGTTTTTTGCCCGAAGCCGGCACGGGGCTTGCGAACGTCCGGCCATTTCTCCCACGCCAAGGGGGCCAGCCCCGAAAGCTGTGGCCGGCCCTCGGCGCCCACTGCCGCCGCTTCCACGGCACCACAGAGCCTGGGGCTGCGGTGTCACCGGTGCCGCCGAGGCCCCGACGTCCGAGGCCCGCTCGGGGCCGTTTTTTGCCCGAAGCCGGCACGGGGCTTGCGAACGTCCGGCCATTTCTCCCACGCCAAGGGGGCCAGCCCCGAAAGCTGTGGCCAGCCCTCGGCGCCCACTGCCGCCGCTTCCACGGCACCACAGAGCCTGGGGCTGCGGTGTCACCGGTGCCGCCGAGGCCCCGACGTCCGAGGCCCGCTCGGGGCCGTTTTTTGCCCGAAGCCGGCACGGGGCTTGCGAACGTCCGGCGATTTCTCCCACGCCAAGGGGGCCAGCCCCGAAAGCTGTGGCCGGCCCTCGGCGCCCACTGCCGCCGCTTCCACGGCACCACAGAGCCTGGGGCTGCGGTGTCACCGGTGCCGCCGAGGGCCCCGACGTCCGAGGCCCGCTCGGGGCCGTTTTTTGCCCGAAGCCGGCACGGGGCTTGCGAACGTCCGGCCATTTCTCCCACGCCAAGGGGGCCAGCCCCGAAAGCTGTGGCCAGCCCTCGGCGCCCACTGCCGCCGCTTCCACGGCACCACAGAGCCTGGGGCTGCGGTGTCACCGGTGCCGCCGAGGCCCCGACGTCCGAGGCCCGCTCGGGGCCGTTTTTTGCCCGAAGCCGGCACGGGGCTTGCGAACGTCCGGCGATTTCTCCCACGCCAAGGGGGCCAGCCCCGAAAGCTGTGGCCAGCCCTCGGCGCCCACTGCCGCCGCTTCCACGGCACCACAGAGCCTGGGGCTGCGGTGTCACCGGTGCCGCCGAGGCCCCGACGTCCGAGGCCCGCTCGGGGCCGTTTTTTGCCCGAAGCCGGCACGGGGCTTGCGAACGTCCGGCGATTTCTCCCACGCCAAGGGGGCCAGCCCCGAAAGCTGTGGCCGGCCCTCGGCGCCCACTGCCGCAGCTTCCACGGCACCACAG
Source organism: Pelecanus crispus (assembly GCF_030463565.1). Lineage (NCBI taxonomy): Eukaryota > Metazoa > Chordata > Aves > Pelecaniformes > Pelecanidae > Pelecanus > Pelecanus crispus. The sequence goes on along the minus strand of NW_027461405.1, from coordinate 23,054 downwards.
AGCCTGGGGCTGCGGTGTCACCGGTGCCGCCGAGGCCCCGACGTCCGAGGCCCGCTCGGGGCCGTTTTTTGCCCGAAGCCGGCACGGGGCTTGCGAACGTCCGGGGATTTCTCCCACGCCAAGGGGGCCAGCCCCGAAAGCTGTGGCCAGCCCTCGGCGCCCACTGCCGCCGCTTCCACGGCACCACAGAGCCTGGGGCTGCGGTGTCACCGGTGCCGCCGAGGCCCCGACGTCCGAGGCCCGCTCGGGGCCGTTTTTTTGCCCAAAGCCGGCACGGGGCTTGCGAACGTCCGGCGATTTCTCCCACGCCAAGGGGGCCAGCCCCGAAAGCTGTGGCCGGCCCTCGGCGCCCACTGCCGCCGCTTCCACGGCACCACAGAGCCTGGGGCTGCGGTGTCACCGGTGCCGCCGAGGCCCCGACGTCCGAGGCCCGCTCGGGGCCGTTTTTTGCCCGAAGCCGGCACGGGGCTTGCGAACGTCCGGCGATTTCTCCCACGCCAAGGGGGCCAGCCCCGAAAGCTGTGGCCAGCCCTCGGCGCCCACTGCCGCCGCTTCCACGGCACCACAGAGCCTGGGGCTGCGGTGTCACCGGTGCCGCCGAGGCCCCGACGTCCGAGGCCCGCTCGCGGCCGTTTTTTGCCCGAAGCCGGCACGGGGCTTGCAAACGTCCGGCGATTTCTCCCACGCCAAGGGGGCCAGCCCCGAAAGCTGTGGCCGGCCCTCGGCGCCCACTGCCGCCGCTTCCACGGCACCACAGAGCCTGGGGCTGCGGTGTCACCGGTGCCGCCGAGGCCCCGACGTCCGAGGCCCGCTCGGGGCCGTTTTTTGCCCGAAGCCGGCACGGGGCTTGCGAACGTCCGGCGATTTCTCCCACGCCAAGGGGGCCAGCCCCGAAAGCTGTGGCCGGCCCTCGGCGCCCACTGCCGCCGCTTCCACGGCACCACAGAGCCTGGGGCTGCGGTGTCACCGGTGCCGCCGAGGCCCCGACGTCCGAGGCCCGCTCGGGGCCGTTTTTTGCCCGAAGCCGGCACGGGGCTTGCGAACGTCCGGCGATTTCTCCCACGCCAAGGGGGCCAGCCCCGAAAGCTGTGGCCAGCCCTCGGCGCCCACTGCCGCCGCTTCCACGGCACCACAGAGCCTGGGGCTGCGGTGTCACCGGTGCCGCCGAGGCCCCGACGTCCGAGGCCCGCTCGGGGCCGTTTTTTGCCCGAAGCCGGCACGGGGCTTGCGAACGTCCGGCGATTTCTCCCACGCCAAGGGGGCCAGCCCCGAAAGCTGTGGCCAGCCCTCGGCGCCCACTGCCGCCGCTTCCACGGCACCACAGAGCCTGGGGCTGCGGTGTCACCGGTGCCGCCGAGGCCCCGACGTCCGAGGCCCGCTCGGGTTTTGCCCGAAGCCGGCACGGGGCTTGCGAACGTCCGGCGATTTCTCCCACGCCAAGGGGGCCAGCCCCGAAAGCTGTGGCCGGCCCTCGGCGCCCACTGCCGCCGCTTCCACGGCACCACAGAGCCTGGGGCTGCGGTGTCACCGGTGCCGCCGAGGCCCCGACGTCCGAGGCCCGCTCGGGGCCGTTTTTTGCCCGAAGCCGGCACGGGGCTTGCGAACGTCCGGGGATTTCTCCCACGCCAAGGGGGCCAGCCCCGAAAGCTGTGGCCAGCCCTCGGCGCCCACTGCCGCCGCTTCCACGGCACCACAGAGCCTGGGGCTGCGGTGTCACCGGTGCCGCCGAGGCCCCGACGTCCGAGGCCCGCTCGGGGCCGTTTTTTTGCCCGAAGCCGGCACGGGGCTTGCGAACGTCCGGGGATTTCTCCCACGCCAAGGGGGCCAGCCCCGAAAGCTGTGGCCAGCCCTCGGCGCCCACTGCCGCCGCTTCCACGGCACCACAGAGCCTGGGGCTGCGGTGTCACCGGTGCCGCCGAGGCCCCGACGTCCGAGGCCCGCTCGGGGGCCGTTTTTTGCCCGAAGCCGGCACGGGGCTTGCGAACGTCCGGGGATTTCTCCCACGCCAAGGGGGCCAGCCCCGAAAGCTGTGGCCAGCCCTCGGCGCCCACTGCCGCCGCTTCCACGGCACCACAGAGCCTGGGGCTGCGGTGTCACCGGTGCCGCCGAGGCCCCGACGTCCGAGGCCCGCTCGGGGCCGTTTTTTGCCCGAAGCCGGCACGGGGCTTGCGAACGTCCGGCGATTTCTCCCACGCCAAGGGGGCCAGCCCCGAAAGCTGTGGCCAGCCCTCGGCGCCCACTGCCGCCGCTTCCACGGCACCACAGAGCCTGGGGCTGCGGTGTCACCGGTGCCGCCGAGGCCCCGACGTCCGAGGCCCGCTCGGGGCCGTTTTTTGCCCGAAGCCGGCACGGGGCTTGCGAACGTCCGGCGATTTCTCCCACGCCAAGGGGGCCAGCCCCGAAAGCTGTGGCCGGCCCTCGGCGCCCACTGCCGCCGCTTCCACGGCACCACAGAGCCTGGGGCTGCGGTGTCACCGGTGCCGCCGAGGCCCCGACGTCCGAGGCCCGCTCGGGGCCGTTTTTTGCCCGAAGCCGGCACGGGGCTTGCGAACGTCCGGCGATTTCTCCCACGCCAAGGGGGCCAACCCCGAAAGCTGTGGCCAGCCCTCGGCGCCCACTGCCGCCGCTTCCACGGCACCACAGAGCCTGGGGCTGCGGTGTCACCGGTGCCGCCGAGGCCCCGACGTCCGAGGCCCGCTCGGGGCCGTTTTTTGCCCGAAGCCGGCACGGGGCTTGCGAACGTCCGGCGATTTCTCCCACGCCAAGGGGGCCAGCCCCGAAAGCTGTGGCCGGCCCTCGGCGCCCACTGCCGCCGCTTCCACGGCACCACAGAGCCTGGGGCTGCGGTGTCACCGGTGCCGCCGAGGCCCCGACGTCCGAGGCCCGCTCGGGGCCGTTTTTTGCCCGAAGCCGGCACGGGGCTTGCGAACGTCCGGCCATTTCTCCCACGCCAAGGGGGCCAGCCCCGAAAGCTGTGGCCAGCCCTCGGCGCCCACTGCCGCCGCTTCCACGGCACCACAGAGCCTGGGGCTGCGGTGTCACCGGTGCCGCCGAGGCCCCGACGTCCGAGGCCCGCTCGGGGCCGTTTTTTGCCCGAAGCCGGCACGGGGCTTGCGAACGTCCGGCGATTTCTCCCACGCCAAGGGGGCCAGCCCCGAAAGCTGTGGCCAGCCCTCGGCGCCCACTGCCGCCGCTTCCACGGCACCACAGAGCCTGGGGCTGCGGTGTCACCGGTGCCGCCGAGGCCCCGACGTCCGAGGCCCGCTCGGGGCCGTTTTTTGCCCGAAGCCGGCATGGGGCTTGCGAACGTCCGGCGATTTCTCCCACGCCAAGGGGGCCAGCCACGAAAGCTGTGGCCGGCCCTCGGCGCCCACTGCCGCAGCTTCCACGGCACCACAGAGCCTGGGGCTGCGGTGTCACCGGTGCCGCCGAGGCCCCGACGTCCGAGGCCCGCTCGGGGCCGTTTTTTGCCCGAAGCCGGCACGGGGCTTGCGAACGTCCGGCCATTTCTCCCACGCCAAGGGGGCCAGCCCCGAAAGCTGTGGCCAGCCCTCGGCGCCCACTGCCGCCGCTTCCACGGCACCACAGAGCCTGGGGCTGCGGTGTCACCGGTGCCGCCGAGGCCCCGACGTCCGAGGCCCGCTCGGGGCCGTTTTTTTGCCCGAAGCCGGCACGGGGCTTGCGAACGTCCGGCCATTTCTCCCACGCCAAGGGGGCCAGCCCCGAAAGCTGTGGCCAGCCCTCGGCGCCCACTGCCGCCGCTTCCACGGCACCACAGAGCCTGGGGCTGCGGTGTCACCGGTGCCGCCGAGGCCCCGACGTCCGAGGCCCGCTCGGGGCCGTTTTTTGCCCAAAGCTGGCACGGGGCTTGCGAACGTCCGGCGATTTCTCCCACGCCAAGGGGGCCAGCCCCGAAAGCTGTGGCCGGCCCTCGGCGCCCACTGCCGCCGCTTCCACGGCACCACAGAGCCTGGGGCTGCGGTGTCACCGGTGCCGCCGAGGCCCCGACGTCGAGGCCCGCTCGGGGCCGTTTTTTGCCCGAAGCCGGCACGGGGCTTGCGAACGTCCGGCCATTTCTCCCACGCCAAGGGGGCCAGCCCCGAAAGCTGTGGCCAGCCCTCGGCGCCCACTGCCGCCGCTTCCACGGCACCACAGAGCCTGGGGCTGCGGTGTCACCGGTGCCGCCGAGGCCCCGACGTCCGAGGCCCGCTCGCGGCCGTTTTTTGCCCGAAGCCGGCACGGGGCTTGCAAACGTCCGGCGATTTCTCCCACGCCAAGGGGGCCAGCCCCGAAAGCTGTGGCCGGCCCTCGGCGCCCACTGCCGCCGCTTCCACGGCACCACAGAGCCTGGGGCTGCGGTGTCACCGGTGCCGCCGAGGCCCCGACGTCCGAGGCCCGCTCGGGGCCCGTGTTTTTTGCCCGAAGCCGGCACGGGGCTTGCGAACGTCCGGCGATTTCTCCACGCCAAGGGGGCCAGCCCCGAAAGCTGTGGCCGGCCCTCGGCGCCCACTGCCGCCGCTTCCACGGCACCACAGAGCCTGGGGCTGCGGTGTCACCGGTGCCGCCGAGGCCCCGACGTCCGAGGCCCGCTCGGGGCCGTTTTTTGCCCGAAGCCGGCACGGGGCTTGCGAACGTTCCGGCCATTTCTCCCACGCCAAGGGGGCCAGCCCCGAAAGCTGTGGCCAGCCCTCGGCGCCCACTGCCGCCGCTTCCACGGCACCACAGAGCCTGGGGCTGCGGTGTCACCGGTGCCGCCGAGGCCCCGACGTCCGAGGCCCGCTCGGGGCCGTTTTTTGCCCGAAGCCGGCACGGGGCTTGCGAACGTCCGGCGATTTCTCCCACGCCAAGGGGGCCAACCCCGAAAGCTGTGGCCAGCCCTCGGCGCCCACTGCCGCCGCTTCCACGGCACCACAGAGCCTGGGGCTGCGGTGTCACCGGTGCCGCCGAGGCCCCGACGTCCGAGGCCCGCTCGGGGCCGTTTTTTTGCCCGAAGCCGGCATGGGGCTTGCGAACGTCCGGCGATTTCTCCCACGCCAAGGGGGCCAGCCACGAAAGCTGTGGCCGGCCCTCGGCGCCCACTGCCGCAGCTTCCACGGCACCACAGAGCCTGGGGCTGCGGTGTCACCGGTGCCGCCGAGGCCCCGACGTCCGAGGCCCGCTCGGGGGCCGTTTTTTGCCCGAAGCCGGCACGGGGCTTGCGAACGTCCGGCCATTTCTCCCACGCCAAGGGGGCCAGCCCCGAAAGCTGTGGCCAGCCCTCGGCGCCCACTGCCCGCCGCTTCCACGGCACCACAGAGCCTGGGGCTGCGGTGTCACCGGTGCCGCCGAGGCCCCGACGTCCGAGGCCCGCTCGGGGCCGTTTTTTGCCCGAAGCCGGCACGGGGCTTGCGAACGTCCGGCCATTTCTCCCACGCCAAGGGGGCCAGCCCCGAAAGCTGTGGCCAGCCCTCGGCGCCCACTGCCGCCGCTTCCACGGCACCACAGAGCCTGGGGCTGCGGTGTCACCGGTGCCGCCGAGGCCCCGACGTCCGAGGCCCGCTCGGGGCCGTTTTTTGCCCAAAGCTGGCACGGGGCTTGCGAACGTCCGGCGATTTCTCCCACGCCAAGGGGGCCAGCCCCGAAAGCTGTGGCCGGCCCTCGGCGCCCACTGCCGCCGCTTCCACGGCACCACAGAGCCTGGGGCTGCGGTGTCACCGGTGCCGCCGAGGCCCCGACGTCCGAGGCCCGCTCGGGGCCGTTTTTTGCCCGAAGCCGGCACGGGGCTTGCGAACGTCCGGCCATTTCTCCCACGCCAAGGGGGCCAGCCCCGAAAGCTGTGGCCAGCCCTCGGCGCCCACTGCCGCCGCTTCCACGGCACCACAGAGCCTGGGGCTGCGGTGTCACCGGTGCCGCCGAGGCCCCGACGTCCGAGGCCCGCTCGCGGCCGTTTTTTGCCCGAAGCCGGCACGGGGCTTGCAAACGTCCGGCGATTTCTCCCACGCCAAGGGGGCCAGCCCCGAAAGCTGTGGCCGGCCCTCGGCGCCCACTGCCGCCGCTTCCACGGCACCACAGAGCCTGGGGCTGCGGTGTCACCGGTGCCGCCGAGGCCCCGACGTCCGAGGCCCGCTCGGGGCCGTTTTTTGCCCGAAGCCGGCACGGGGCTTGCGAACGTCCGGCCATTTCTCCCACGCCAAGGGGGCCAGCCCCGAAAGCTGTGGCCGGCCCTCGGCGCCCACTGCCGCCGCTTCCACGGCACCACAGAGCCTGGGGCTGCGGTGTCACCGGTGCCGCCGAGGCCCCGACGTCCGAGGCCCGCTCGGGGCCGTTTTTTGCCCGAAGCCGGCACGGGGCTTGCGAACGTCCGGCGATTTCTCCCACGCCAAGGGGGCCAGCCCCGAAAGCTGTGGCCAGCCCTCGGCGCCCACTGCCGCCGCTTCCACGGCACCACAGAGCCTGGGGCTGCGGTGTCACCGGTGCCGCCGAGGCCCCGACGTCCGAGGCCCGCTCGGGGCCGTTTTTTGCCCGAAGCCGGCACGGGGCTTGCGAACGTCCGGCGATTTCTCCCACGCCAAGGGGGCCAGCCCCGAAAGCTGTGGCCAGCCCTCGGCGCCCACTGCCGCCGCTTCCACGGCACCACAGAGCCTGGGGCTGCGGTGTCACCGGTGCCGCCGAGGCCCCGACGTCCGAGGCCCGCTCGGGGCCGTTTTTTGCCCGAAGCCGGCACGGGGCTTGCGAACGTCCGGCGATTTCTCCCACGCCAAGGGGGCCAGCCCCGAAAGCTGTGGCCGGCCCTCGGCGCCCACTGCCGCCGCTTCCACGGCACCACAGAGCCTGGGGCTGCGGTGTCACCGGTGCCGCCGAGGCCCCGACGTCCGAGGCCCGCTCGGGGCCGTTTTTTGCCCGAAGCCGGCACGGGGCTTGCGAACGTCCGGGGATTTCTCCCACGCCAAGGGGGCCAGCCCCGAAAGCTGTGGCCAGCCCTCGGCGCCCACTGCCGCCGCTTCCACGGCACCACAGAGCCTGGGGCTGCGGTGTCACCGGTGCCGCCGAGGCCCCGACGTCCGAGGCCCGCTCGGGGCCGTTTTTTGCCCGAAGCCGGCACGGGGCTTGCGAACGTCCGGCGATTTCTCCCACGCCAAGGGGGCCAGCCCCGAAAGCTGTGGCCAGCCCTCGGCGCCCACTGCCGCCGCTTCCACGGCACCACAGAGCCTGGGGCTGCGGTGTCACCGGTGCCGCCGAGGCCCCGACGTCCGAGGCCCGCTCGGGGCCGTTTTTTGCCCGAAGCCGGCACGGGGCTTGCGAACGTCCGGCGATTTCTCCCACGCCAAGGGGGCCAGCCCCGAAAGCTGTGGCCAGCCCTCGGCGCCCACTGCCGCCGCTTCCACGGCACCACAGAGCCTGGGGCTGCGGTGTCACCGGTGCCGCCGAGGCCCCGACGTCCGAGGCCCGCTCGGGGCCGTTTTTTGCCCGAAGCCGGCACGGGGCTTGCGAACGTCCGGCGATTTCTCCCACGCCAAGGGGGCCAGCCCCGAAAGCTGTGGCCGGCCCTCGGCGCCCACTGCCGCCGCTTCCACGGCACCACAGAGCCTGGGGCTGCGGTGTCACCGGTGCCGCCGAGGCCCCGACGTCCGAGGCCCGCTCGGGGCCGTTTTTTGCCCGAAGCCGGCACGGGGCTTGCGAACGTCCGGCGATTTCTCCCACGCCAAGGGGGCCAGCCCCGAAAGCTGTGGCCAGCCCTCGGCGCCCACTGCCGCCGCTTCCACGGCACCACAGAGCCTGGGGCTGCGGTGTCACCGGTGCCGCCGAGGCCCCGACGTCCGAGGCCCGCTCGGGGCCGTTTTTTGCCCAAAGCCGGCACGGGGCTTGCGAACGTCCGGCCATTTCTCCCACGCCAAGGGGGCCAGCCCCGAAAGCTGTGGCCAGCCCTCGGCGCCCACTGCCGCCGCTTCCACGGCACCACAGAGCCTGGGGCTGCGGTGTCACCGGTGCCGCCGAGGCCCCGACGTCCGAGGCCCGCTCGGGGCCGTTTTTTGCCCGAAGCCGGCACGGGGCTTGCGAACGTCCGGCGATTTCTACCACGCCAAGGGGGCCAGCCCCGAAAGCTGTGGCCGGCCCTCGGCGCCCACTGCCGCCGCTTCCACGGCACCACAGAGCCTGGGGCTGCGGTGTCACCGGTGCCGCCGAGGCCCCGACGTCCGAGGCCCGCTCGGGGCCGTTTTTTGCCCGAAGCCGGCACGGGGCTTGCGAACGTCCGGGGATTTCTCCCACGCCAAGGGGGCCAGCCCCGAAAGCTGTGGCCAGCCCTCGGCGCCCACTGCCGCCGCTTCCACGGCACCACAGAGCCTGGGGCTGCGGTGTCACCGGTGCCGCCGAGGCCCCGACGTCCGAGGCCCGCTCGGGGCCGTTTTTTGCCCGAAGCCGGCACGGGGCTTGCGAACGTCCGGCCATTTCTCCCACGCCAAGGGGGCCAGCCCCGAAAGCTGTGGCCAGCCCTCGGCGCCCACTGCCGCCGCTTCCACGGCACCACAGAGCCTGGGGCTGCGGTGTCACCGGTGCCGCCCAGGCCCCGACGTCCGAGGCCCGCTCGGGGCCGTTTTTTGCCCGAAGCCGGCACGGGGCTTGCGAACGTCCGGCCATTTCTCCCACGCCAAGGGGGCCAGCCCCGAAAGCTGTGGCCAGCCCTCGGCGCCCACTGCCGCCGCTTCCACGGCACCACAGAGCCTGGGGCTGCGGTGTCACCGGTGCCGCCGAGGCCCCGACGTCCGAGGCCCGCTCGGGGCCGTTTTTTGCCCAAAGCCGGCACGGGGCTTGCGAACGTCCGGCCATTTCTCCCACGCCAAGGGGGCCAGCCCCGAAAGCTGTGGCCAGCCCTCGGCGCCCACTGCCGCCGCTTCCACGGCACCACAGAGCCTGGGGCTGCGGTGTCACCGGTGCCGCCGAGGCCCCGACGTCCGAGGCCCGCTCGGGGCCGTTTTTTGCCCGAAGCCGGCACGGGGCTTGCGAACGTCCGGCGATTTCTCCCACGCCAAGGGGGCCAGCCCCGAAAGCTGTGGCCAGCCCTCGGCGCCCACTGCCGCCGCTTCCACGGCACCACAGAGCCTGGGGCTGCGGTGTCACCGGTGCCGCCGAGGCCCCGACGTCCGAGGCCCGCTCGGGGCCGTTTTTTGCCCGAAGCCGGCACGGGGCTTGCGAACGTCCGGCCATTTCTCCCACGCCAAGGGGGCCAGCCCCGAAAGCTGTGGCCAGCCCTCGGCGCCCACTGCCGCCGCTTCCACGGCACCACAGAGCCTGGGGCTGCGGTGTCACCGGTGCCGCCGAGGCCCCGACGTCCGAGGCCCGCTCGGGGCCGTTTTTTGCCCGAAGCCGGCACGGGGCTTGCGAACGTCCGGCCATTTCTCCCACGCCAAGGGGGCCAGCCCCGAAAGCTGTGGCCAGCCCTCGGCGCCCACTGCCGCCGCTTCCACGGCACCACAGAGCCTGGGGCTGCGGTGTCACCGGTGCCGCCGAGGCCCCGACGTCCGAGGCCCGCTCGGGGCCGTTTTTTGCCCGAAGCCGGCACGGGGCTTGCGAACGTCCGGCCATTTCTCCCACGCCAAGGGGGCCAGCCCCGAAAAGCTGTGGCCAGCCCTCGGCGCCCACTGCCGCCGCTTCCACGGCACCACAGAGCCTGGGGCTGCGGTGTCACCGGTGCCGCCCAGGCCCCGACGTCCGAGGCCCGCTCGGGGCCGTTTTTTGCCCAAAGCCGGCACGGGGCTTGCGAACGTCCGGCCATTTCTCCCACGGCCAAGGGGGCCAGCCCCCGAAAGCTGTGGCCAGCCCCTCGGCGCCCACTGCCGCCGCTTCCACGGCACCACAGAGCCTGGGCTGCGGGTGTCACCGGTGCCGCCGAGGCCCCCGACGTCCGAGGCCGCTCGGGGCCGTTTTTTGCCCGAAGCCGGCACGGGGCTTGCGAACGTCCGGCCGATTTCTCCCACGCCAAGGGGGCCAGCCCCGAAAGCTGTGGCCAGCCCTCGGCGCCCACTGCCGCCGCTTCCACGGCACCACAGAGCCTGGGGCTGCGGTGTCACCCGGTGCCGCCGAGGGCCCCGACGTCCGAGGCCCGCTCGGGGCCGTTTTTTGCCCGAAGCCGGCATGGGGCTTGCGAACGTCCGGCCATTTCTCCCACGCCAAGGGGGCCAGCCCCGAAAGCTGTGGCCGGCCCTCGGCGCCCACTGCCGCCGCTTCCACGGCACCACAGAGCCTGGGGCTGCGGTGTCACCGGTGTGCCGCCGAGGCCGCGACGTCCGAGGGCCCGCTCGGGGCCGTTTTTTGCCCGAAGCCGGCACGGGGCTTGCGAACGTCCGGCCATTTCTCCCACGCCAAGGGGGCCAGCCCCGAAAGCTGTGGCCAGCCCTCGGCGCCCACTGCCGCCGCTTCCACGGCACCACAGAGCCTGGGGCTGCGGTGTCACCGGTGCCGCCGAGGCCCCGACGTCCGAGGCCCGCTCGGGGCCGTTTTTTGCCCGAAGCCGGCACGGGGCTTGCGAACGTCCGGCCATTTCTCCCACGCCAAGGGGGCCAGCCCCGAAAGCTGTGGCCAGCCCTCGGCGCCCACTGCCGCCGCTTCCACGGCACCACAGAGCCTGGGGCTGCGGTGTCACCGGTGCCGCCGAGGCCCCGACGTCCGAGGCCCGCTCGGGGCCGTTTTTTGCCCAAAGCTGGCACGGGGCTTGCGAACGTCCGGCGATTTCTCCCACGCCAAGGGGGCCAGCCCCGAAAGCTGTGGCCGGCCCTCGGCGCCCACTGCCGCCGCTTCCACGGCACCACAGAGCCTGGGGCTGCGGTGTCACCGGTGCCGCCGAGGCCCCGACGTCCGAGGCCCGCTCGGGGCCGTTTTTTGCCCGAAGCCGGCACGGGGCTTGCGAACGTCCGGCCATTTCTCCCACGCCAAGGGGGCCAGCCCCGAAAGCTGTGGCCAGCCCTCGGCGCCCACTGCCGCCGCTTCCACGGCACCACAGAGCCTGGGGCTGCGGTGTCACCGGTGCCGCCGAGGCCCCGACGTCCGAGGCCCGCTCGCGGCCGTTTTTTGCCCGAAGCCGGCACGGGGCTTGCAAACGTCCGGCGATTTCTCCCACGCCAAGGGGGCCAGCCCCGAAAGCTGTGGCCGGCCCTCGGCGCCCACTGCCGCCGCTTCCACGGCACCACAGAGCCTGGGGCTGCGGTGTCACCGGTGCCGCCGAGGCCCCGACGTCCGAGGCCCGCTCGGGGCCGTTTTTTGCCCGAAGCCGGCACGGGGCTTGCGAACGTCCGGCCATTTCTCCCACGCCAAGGGGGCCAGCCCCGAAAGCTGTGGCCGGCCCTCGGCGCCCACTGCCGCCGCTTCCACGGCACCACAGAGCCTGGGGCTGCGGTGTCACCGGTGCCGCCGAGGCCCCGACGTCCGAGGCCCGCTCGGGGCCGTTTTTTGCCCGAAGCCGGCACGGGGCTTGCGAACGTCCGGCGATTTCTCCCACGCCAAGGGGGCCAGCCCCGAAAGCTGTGGCCAGCCCTCGGCGCCCACTGCCGCCGCTTCCACGGCACCACAGAGCCTGGGGCTGCGGTGTCACCGGTGCCGCCGAGGCCCCGACGTCCGAGGCCCGCTCGGGGCCGTTTTTTGCCCGAAGCCGGCACGGGGCTTGCGAACGTCCGGCGATTTCTCCCACGCCAAGGGGGCCAGCCCCGAAAGCTGTGGCCAGCCCTCGGCGCCCACTGCCGCCGCTTCCACGGCACCACAGAGCCTGGGGCTGCGGTGTCACCGGTGCCGCCGAGGCCCCGACGTCCGAGGCCCGCTCGGGGCCGTTTTTTGCCCGAAGCCGGCACGGGGCTTGCGAACGTCCGGCGATTTCTCCCACGCCAAGGGGGCCAGCCCCGAAAGCTGTGGCCGGCCCTCGGCGCCCACTGCCGCCGCTTCCACGGCACCACAGAGCCTGGGGCTGCGGTGTCACCGGTGCCGCCGAGGCCCCGACGTCCGAGGCCCGCTCGGGGCCGTTTTTTGCCCGAAGCCGGCACGGGGCTTGCGAACGTCCGGCGATTTCTCCCACGCCAAGGGGGCCAGCCCCGAAAGCTGTGGCCAGCCCTCGGCGCCCACTGCCGCCGCTTCCACGGCACCACAGAGCCTGGGGCTGCGGTGTCACCGGTGCCGCCGAGGCCCCGACGTCCGAGGCCCGCTCGGGGCCGTTTTTTGCCCAAAGCCGGCACGGGGCTTGCGAACGTCCGGCCATTTCTCCCACGCCAAGGGGGCCAGCCCCGAAAGCTGTGGCCAGCCCTCGGCGCCCACTGCCGCCGCTTCCACGGCACCACAGAGCCTGGGGCTGCGGTGTCACCGGTGCCCGCCGAGGCCCCGACGTCCGAGGCCCGCTCGGGGCCGTTTTTTGCCCGAAGCCGGCACGGGGCTTGCGAACGTCCGGCGATTTCTACCACGCCAAGGGGGCCAGCCCCGAAAGCTGTGGCCGGCCCTCGGCGCCCACTGCCGCCGCTTCCACGGCACCACAGAGCCTGGGGCTGCGGTGTCACCAGTGCCGCCGAGGCCCCGACGTCCGAGGCCCGCTCGGGGCCGTTTTTTGCCCGAAGCCGGCACGGGGCTTGCGAACGTCCGGGGATTTCTCCCACGCCAAGGGGGCCAGCCCCGAAAGCTGTGGCCAGCCCTCGGCGCCCACTGCCGCCGCTTCCACGGCACCACAGAGCCTGGGGCTGCGGTGTCACCGGTGCCGCCGAGGCCCCGACGTCCGAGGCCCGCTCGGGGCCGTTTTTTGCCCGAAGCCGGCACGGGGCTTGCGAACGTCCGGCCATTTCTCCCACGCCAAGGGGGCCAGCCCCGAAAGCTGTGGCCAGCCCTCGGCGCCCACTGCCGCCGCTTCCACGGCACCACAGAGCCTGGGGCTGCGGTGTCACCGGTGCCGCCGAGGCCCCGACGTCCGAGGCCCGCTCGGGGCCGTTTTTTGCCCGAAGCCGGCACGGGGCTTGCGAACGTCCGGCCATTTCTCCCACGCCAAGGGGGCCAGCCCCGAAAGCTGTGGCCAGCCCTCGGCGCCCACTGCCGCCGCTTCCACGGCACCACAGAGCCTGGGGCTGCGGTGTCACCGGTGCCGCCGAGGCCCCGACGTCCGAGGCCCGCTCGGGGCCGTTTTTTGCCCAAAGCCGGCACGGGGCTTGCGAACGTCCGGCCATTTCTCCCACGCCAAGGGGGCCAGCCCCGAAAGCTGTGGCCAGCCCTCGGCGCCCACTGCCGCCGCTTCCACGGCACCACAGAGCCTGGGGCTGCGGTGTCACCGGTGCCGCCGAGGCCCCGACGTCCGAGGCCCGCTCGGGGCCGTTTTTTGCCCGAAGCCGGCACGGGGCTTGCGAACGTCCGGCGATTTCTCCCACGCCAAGGGGGCCAGCCCCGAAAGCTGTGGCCAGCCCTCGGCGCCCACTGCCGCCGCTTCCACGGCACCACAGAGCCTGGGGCTGCGGTGTCACCGGTGCCGCCGAGGCCCCGACGTCCGAGGCCCGCTCGGGGCCGTTTTTTGCCCGAAGCCGGCACGGGGCTTGCGAACGTCCGGCCATTTCTCCCACGCCAAGGGGGCCAGCCCCGAAAGCTGTGGCCAGCCCTCGGCGCCCACTGCCGCCGCTTCCACGGCACCACAGAGCCTGGGGCTGCGGTGTCACCGGTGCCGCCGAGGCCCCGACGTCCGAGGCCCGCTCGGGGCCGTTTTTTTGCCCGAAGCCGGCACGGGGCTTGCGAACGTCCGGCGATTTCTCCCACGCCAAGGGGGGCCAGCCCCCGAAAGCTGTGGCCAGCCCTCGGCGCCCACTGCCGCCGCTTCCACGGCACCACAGAGCCTGGGGCTGCGGTGTCACCGGTGCCCGCCGAGGCCCCGACGTCCGAGGCCCGCTCGGGGCCGTTTTTTGCCCGAAGTGCCGGCACGGGGCTTGCGAACGTCCGGCCATTTCTCCCACGCCAAGGGGGCCAGCCCCGAAAGCTGTGGCCAGCCCTCGGCGCCCACTGCCGCCGCTTCCACGGCACCACAGAGCCTGGGGCTGCGGTGTCACCGGTGCCGCCGAGGCCCCGACGTCCGAGGCCCGCTCGGGGCCGTTTTTTGCCCGAAGCCGGCACGGGGCTTGCGAACGTCCGGCCATTTCTCCCACGCCAAGGGGGCCAGCCCGAAAGCTGTGGCCAGCCCTCGGCGCCCACTGCCGCCGCTTCCACGGCACCACAGAGCCTGGGGCTGCGGTGTCACCGGTGCCGCCCAGGCCCCGACGTCCGAGGCCCGCTCGGGGCCGTTTTTTGCCCAAAGCCGGCACGGGGCTTGCGAACGTCCGGCGATTTCTCCCACGCCAAGGGGCCAGCCCGAAAGCTGTGGCCAGCCCTCGGCGCCCACTGCCGCCGCTTCCACGGCACCACAGAGCCTGGGGCTGCGGTGTCACCGGTGCCGCGAGGCCCCCGACGTCCGAGGCCCGCTCGGGGCCGTTTTTTGCCCGAAGCCGGCACGGGGCTTGCGAACGTCCGGCCATTTCTCCCACGCCAAGGGGGCCAGCCCCGAAAGCTGTGGCCAGCCCTCGGCGCCCACTGCCGCCGCTTCCACGGCACCACAGAGCCTGGGGCTGCGGTGTCACCGGTGCCGCCGAGGCCCCGACGTCCGAGGCCCGCTCGGGGCCGTTTTTTGCCCGAAGCCGGCACGGGGCTTGCGAACGTCCGGCCATTTCTCCCCACGCCAAGGGGGCCAGCCCCGAAAGCTGTGGCCAGCCCTCGGCGCCCACTGCCGCCGCTTCCACGGCACCACAGAGCCTGGGGCTGCGGTGTCACCGGTGCCCCGCCAGGCCCCGACGTCCGAGGCCCGCTCGGGGCCGTTTTTTGCCCAAAGCCGGCACGGGGCTTGCGAACGTCCGGCCATTTCTCCCACGCCAAGGGGGCCAGCCCCGAAAGCTGTGGCCAGCCCTCGGCGCCCACTGCCGCCGCTTCCACGGCACCACAGAGCCTGGGGCTGCGGTGTCACCGGTGCCGGCCGAGGCCCCCGACGTCCGAGGCCCGCTCGGGGCCGTTTTTTTGCCCGAAGCCGGCACGGGGCTTGCGAACGTCCGGCGATTTCTCCCACGCCAAGGGGGCCAGCCCCGAAAGCTGTGGCCAGCCCTCGGCGCCCACTGCCGCCGCTTCCACGGCACCACAGAGCCTGGGGCTGCGGTGTCACCGGTGCCGCCGAGGCCCCGACGTCCGAGGCCCGCTCGGGGCCGTTTTTTGCCCGAAGCCGGCACGGGGCTTGCGAACGTCCGGCGATTTCTCCCCACGACCAAGGGGGCCAGCCCCGAAAGCTGTGGCCGCCCTCGGCGCCCACTGCCGCAGCTTCCACGGCACCACAGAGCCTGGGGCTGCGGTGTCACCGGTGCCGCCGAGGCCCCGACGTCCGAGGCCCGCTCGGGGCCGTTTTTTGCCCGAAGCCGGCACGGGGCTTTGCGAACGTCCGGCGATTTCTCCCACGCCAAGGGGCCAGCCCCGAAAGCTGTGGCCAGCCCTCGGCGCCCACTGCCGCCGCTTCCACGGCACCACAGAGCCTGGGGCTGCGGTGTCACCGGGTGCCGCCGAGGCCCCGACGTCCGAGGCCCGCTCGGGGCCGTTTTTTGCCCGAAGCCGGCACGGGGCTTGCGAACGTCCGGCGATTTCTCCACGCCAAGGGGGCCAGCCCCGAAAGCTGTGGCCAGCCCTCGGCGCCCACTGCCCGCCGCTTCCACGGCACCACAGAGCCTGGGGCTGCGGTGTCACCGGTGCCCGCCGAGGCCCCCGACGTCCGACGGCCCGCTCGGGGCCGTTTTTTGCCCGAAGCCGGCACGGGGCTTGCGAACGTCCGGCGATTTCTCCCACGCCAAGGGGGCCAGCCCCGAAAGCTGTGGCCGGCCCTCGGCGCCCACTGCCGCCGCTTCCAACGGCACCACAGAGCCTGGGGCTGCGGTGTCACCGGTGCCGCCGAGGCCCCGACGTCCGAGGCCCGCTCGGGGCCGTTTTTTGCCCGAAGCCGGCACGGGGCTTGCGAACGTCCGGCGATTTCTCCCACGCCAAGGGGGCCAGCCCCGAAAGCTGTGGCCAGCCCTCGGCGCCCACTGCCGCCGCTTCCACGGCACCACAGAGCCTGGGGCTGCGGTGTCACCGGTGCCGCCGAGGCCCCGACGTCCGAGGCCCGCTCGGGGCCGTTTTTTGCCCGAAGCCGGCACGGGGCTTGCGAACGTCCGGCGATTTCTCCCACGCCAAGGGGGCCAGCCCGAAAGCTGTGGCCAGCCCTCGGCGCCCACTGCCGCCGCTTCCACGGCACCACAGAGCCTGGGGCTGCGGTGTCACCGGTGCCGCCGGCCGAGCCCCGACGTCCGAGGCCCGCTCGGGGCCGTTTTTTTGCCCGAAGCCGGCACGGGGCTTGCGAACGTCCGGCGATTTCTCCCACGCCAAGGGGGCCAGCCCCGAAAGCTGTGGCCAGCCCTCGGCGCCCACTGCCGCCGCTTCCACGGCACCACAGAGCCTGGGGCTGCGGTGTCACCGGTGCCGCCGAGGCCCCGACGTCCGAGGCCCGCTCGGGGCCGTTTTTTGCCCGAAGCCGGCACGGGGCTTGCGAACGTCCGGCCATTTCTCCCACGCCAAGGGGGCCAGCCCCGAAAGCTGTGGCAGCCCTCGGCGCCCACTGCCGCCGCTTCCACGGCACCACAGAGCCTGGGGCTGCGGTGTCACTGGTGCCGCCCAGGCCCCGACGTCCGAGGCCCGCTCGGGGCCGTTTTTTGCCCAAAGCCGGCACGGGGCTTGCGAACGTCCGGCGATTTCTCCCACGCCAAGGGGGCCAGCCCCGAAAGCTGTGGCCGGCCCTCGGCGCCCACTGCCGCCGCTTCCACGGCACCACAGAGCCTGGGGGCTGCGGTGTCACCGGTGCCGCCGAGGCCCCGACGTCCGAGGCCCGCTCGGGGCCGTTTTTTGCCCGAAGCCGGCACGGGGCTTGCGAACGTCCGGCCATTTCTCCCACGCCAAGGGGGCCAGCCCCGAAAGCTGTGGCCGGCCCTCGGCGCCCACCTGCCGCCGCTTCCACGGCACCACAGAGCCTGGGGCTGCGGTGTCACCGGTGCCGCCGAGGCCCCGACGTCCGAGGCCCGCTCGGGGCCGTTTTTTGCCCGAAGCCGGCACGGGGCTTGCGAACGTCCGGCCATTTCTCCCACGCCAAGGGGGCCAGCCCCGAAAGCTGTGGCCGGCCCTCGGCGCCCACTGCCGCCGCTTCCACGGCACCACAGAGCCTGGGGCTGCGGTGTCACCGGTGCCGCCGAGGCCCCGACGTCCGAGGCCCGCTCGGGGCCGTTTTTTGCCCGAAGCCGGCACGGGGCTTGCGAACGTCCGGCCCATTTCTCCCACGCCAAGGGGGCCAGCCCCGAAAGCTGTGGCCAGCCCTCGGCGCCCACTGCCGCCGCTTCCACGGCACCACAGAGCCTGGGGCTGCGGTGTCAACCGGTGCCCGCCGAGGCCCCGACGTCCGAGGCCCGCTCGGGGCCGTTTTTTTGCCCGAAGCCGGCACGGGGCTTGCGAACGTCCGGCCATTTCTCCCACGCCAAGGGGGGCCAGCCCCGAAAGCTGTGGCCAGCCCTCGGCGCCCACTGCCGCCGCTTCCACGCACCACAGAGCCTGGGCTGCGGTGTCACCGGTGCCGCCGAGGCCCCGACGTCCGAGGCCCGCTCGGGGCCGTTTTTTGCCCGAAGCCGGCACGGGGCTTGCGAACGTCCGGCCATTTCTCCCACGCCAAGGGGGCCAGCCCCGAAAGCTGTGGCCAGCCCTCGGCGCCCACTGCCGCCGCTTCCACGGCACCACAGAGCCTGGGGCTGCGGTGTCACCGGTGCCGCCGAGGCCCCGACGTCCGAGGCCCGCTCGGGGCCGTTTTTTTGCCCGAAGCCGCACGGGGCTTGCGAACGTCCGGCCATTTCTCCCACGCCAAGGGGGCCAGCCCCGAAAGCTGTGGCCAGCCCTCGGCGCCCACTGCCGCCGCTTCCACGGCACCACAGAGCCTGGGGCTGCGGTGTCACCGGTGCCAGCCGAGGCCCCGACGTCCGAGGCCCGCTCGGGGCCGTTTTTTTGCCCGAAGCCGGCACGGGGCTTGCGAACGTCCGGGCCATTTCTCCCACGCCAAGGGGGCCAGCCCCGAAAGCTGTGGCCAGCCCTCGGCGCCCACTGCCGCCGCTTCCACGGCACCACAGAGCCTGGGGCTGCGGTGTCACCGGTGCCGCCGAGGCCCCGACGTCCGAGGCCCGCTCGGGGCCGTTTTTTTGCCCGACAGCCGGCACGGGGCTTGCGAACGTCCGGCGATTTCTCCCACGCCAAGGGGGCCAGCCCCGAAAGCTGTGGCCGGCCCTCGGCGCCCACTGCCGCCGCTTCCACGGCACCACAGAGCCTGGGGCTGCGGTGTCACCGGTGCCGCCCAGGCCCCGACGTCGAGGCCCCGCTCGGGGCCGTTTTTTGCCCGAAGCCGGCACGGGGCTTGCGAACGTCCGGCGATTTCTCCCACGCCAAGGGGGCCAGCCCCGAAAGCTGTGGCCGGCCCTCGGCGCCCACTGCCGCCGCTTCCACGGCACCACAGAGCCTGGGGCTGCGGTGTCACCGGTGCCGCCGAGGCCCCGACGTCCGAGGCCCGCTCGGGGCCGTTTTTTGCCCGAAGCCGGCACGGGGCTTGCGAACGTCCGGCGATTTCTCCCACGCCAAGGGGGCCAGCCCCGAAAGCTGTGGCCAGCCCTCGGCGCCCACTGCCGCCGCTTCCACGGCACCACAGAGCCTGGGGCTGCGGTGTCACCGGTGCCGCCGAGGCCCCGACGTCCGAGGCCCGCTCGGGGCCGTTTTTTGCCCGAAGCCGGCACGGGGCTTGCGAACGTCCGGCGATTTCTCCCCGCCAAGGGGGCCAGCCCCGAAAGCTGTGGCCAGCCCTCGGCGCCCACTGCCGCCGCTTCCACGGCACCACAGAGCCTGGGGCTGCGGTGTCACCGGTGCCGCCCGAGGCCCCGACGTCCGAGGCCCGCTCGGGGCCGTTTTTTGCCCGAAGCCGGCACGGGGCTTGCGAACGTCCGGCGATTTCTCCCACGCCAAGGGGGCCAGCCCCGAAAGCTGTGGCCAGCCCTCGGCGCCCACTGCCGCCGCTTCCACGGCACCACAGAGCCTGGGGCTGCGGTGTCACCGGTGCCGCCCAGGCCCCGACGTCCGAGGCCCGCTCGGGGCCGTTTTTTGCCCAAAGCCGGCACGGGGCTTGCGAACGTCCGGCGATTTCTCCCACGCCAAGGGGGCCAGCCCCGAAAGCTGTGGCCAGCCCTCGGCGCCCACTGCCCGCCGCTTCCACGGCACCACAGAGCCTGGGGCTGCGGTGTCACCGGTGCCGCCGAGGCCCCGACGTCCGAGGCCCGCTCGGGGCCGTTTTTTGCCCGAAGCCGGCACGGGGCTTGCGAACGTCCGGCGATTTCTCCCACGCCAAGGGGGCCAGCCCCGAAAGCTGTGGCCAGCCCTCGGCGCCCACTGCCGCCGCTTCCACGGCACCACAGAGCCTGGGGCTGCGGTGTCACCGGTGCCGCCGAGGCCCCGACGTCCGAGGCCCGCTCGGGGCCGTTTTTTGCCCGAAGCCGGCACGGGGCTTGCGAACGTCCGGCCATTTCCTCCCACGCCAAGGGGGGCCAGCCCCGAAAGCTGTGGCCAGCCCTCGGCGCCCACTGCCGCCGCTTCCACGGCACCACAGAGCCTGGGGCTGCGGTGTCACCGGTGCCGCCCAGGCCCCGACGGTCCGAGGCCCGCTC
The DNA here is from genome assembly GCF_030463565.1 of Pelecanus crispus. Taxonomy (NCBI): domain Eukaryota; kingdom Metazoa; phylum Chordata; class Aves; order Pelecaniformes; family Pelecanidae; genus Pelecanus; species Pelecanus crispus. The sequence goes on along the minus strand of NW_027461405.1, from coordinate 3,297 downwards.
GGGGCCGTTTTTTGCCCAAAGCCGGCACGGGGCTTGCGAACGTCCGGCGATTTCTCCCACGCCAAGGGGGCCAGCCCCGAAAGCTGTGGCCAGCCCTCGGCGCCCACTGCCGCCGCTTCCACGGCACCACAGAGCCTGGGGCTGCGGTGTCACCGGTGCCGCCGAGGCCCCGACGTCCGAGGCCCGCTCGGGGCCGTTTTTTGCCCGAAGCCGGCACGGGGCTTGCGAACGTCCGGCGATTTCTCCCACGCCAAGGGGGCCAGCCCCGAAAGCGTGGCCAGCCCTCGGCGCCCACTGCCGCCGCTTCCACGGCACCACAGAGCCTGGGGCTGCGGTGTCACCGGTGCCGCCGAGGCCCCGACGTCCGAGGCCCGCTCGGGGCCGTTTTTTGCCCGAAGCCGGCACGGGGCTTGCGAACGTCCGGCGATTTCTCCCACGCCAAGGGGGCCAGCCCCGAAAGCTGTGGCCAGCCCTCGGCGCCCACTGCCGCAGCTTCCACGGCACCACAGAGCCTGGGGCTGCCGGTGTCACCGGTGCCGCCGAGGCCCCGACGTCCGAGGCCCGCTCGGGGCCGTTTTTTGCTCGAAGCCGGCACGGGGCTTGCGAACGTCCGGCCATTTCTCCCACGCCAAGGGGGCCAAGCCCCGAAAGCTGTGGCCAGCCCTCGGCGCCCACTGCCGCCGCTTCCACGGCACCACAGAGCCTGGGGCTGCGGTGTCATCACCGGTGCCGCCGAGGCCCCGACGTCCGAGGCCCGCTCGGGGCCGTTTTTTTGCCCGAAGCCGGCACGGGGCTTGCGAACGTCCGGCCATTTCTCCCACGCCAAGGGGGCCAGCCCCGAAAGCTGTGGCCGCCCTCGGCGCCCACTGCCGCCGCTTCCACGGCACCACAGAGCCTGGGGCTGCGGTGTCACCGGTGCCGCCGAGGCCCCGACGTCCGAGGCCCGCTCGGGGCCGTTTTTTGCTCCCGAAGCCGGCACGGGGCTTGCGAACGTCCGGCCATTTCTCTCCACGCCAAGGGGGCCAGCCCCGAAAGCTGTGGCCAGCCCTCGGCGCCCACTGCCGCCGCTTCCACGGCACCACAGAGCCTGGGGCTGCGGTGTCACCGGTGCCGCCGAGGCCCCCGACGTCCGAGGCCCGCTCGGGGCCGTTTTTTGCCCGAAGCCGGCACGGGGCTTGCGAACGTCCGGCGATTTCTCCCACGCCAAGGGGGCCAGCCCGAAAGCTGTGGCCGGCCCTCGGCGCCCACTGCCGCCGCTTCCACGGCACCACAGAGCCTGGGGCTGCGGTGTCACCGGTGCCGCCGAGGCCCCGACGTCCGAGGCCCGCTCGGGGCCGTTTTTTGCCCGAAGCCGGCACGGGGCTTGCGAACGTCCGGCGATTTCTCCCACGCCAAGGGGGCCAGCCCCGAAAGCTGTGGCCGGCCCTCGGCGCCCACCTGCCGCAGCTTCCACGGCACCACAGAGCCTGGGGCTGCGGTGCACCCGGTGCCGCCGAGGCCCCGACGTCCGAGGCCCGCTCGGGGCCGTTTTTTTGCCCGAAGCCGGCACGGGCTTGCGAACGTCCGGCGATTTCTCCCACGCCAAGGGGGCCAGCCCCGAAAGCTGTGGCCAGCCCTCGGCGCCCACTGGCCGCCGCTTCCACGGCACCACAGAGCCTGGGGCTGCGGTGTCACCGGTGCCGCCGAGGCCCCGACGTCCGAGGCCCGCTCGGGGCCGTTTTTTGCCCGAAGCCGGCACGGGGCTTGCGAACGTCCGGCCATTTCTCCCACGCCAAGGGGGCCAGCCCCGAAAGCTGTGGCCAGCCCTCGGCGCCCACTGCCGCCGCTTCCACGGCACCACAGAGCCTGGGGCTGCGGTGTCACCGGTGCCGCCCAGGCCCCGACGTCCGAGGCCCGCTCGGGGCCGTTTTTTTGCCCAAAGCCGGCACGGGGCTTGCGAACGTCCGGCGATTTCTCCCACGCCAAGGGGGCCAGCCCCGAAAGCTGTGGCCAGCCCTCGGCGCCCACTGCCGCCGCTTCCACGGCACCACAGAGCCTGGGGCTGCGGTGTCACTGGTGCCGCCGAGGCCCCGACGTCCGAGGCCCGCTCGGGGCCGTTTTTTGCCCGAAGCCGGCACGGGGCTTGCGAACGTCCGGCGATTTCTCCCACGCCAAGGGGGCCAGCCCCGAAAGCTGTGGCCGGCCCTCGGCGCCCACTGCCGCCGCTTCCACGGCACCACAGAGCCTGGGGCTGCGGTGTCACCGGTGCCGCCGCCGAGGCCCCGACGTCCGAGGCCCGCTCGGGGCCGTTTTTTGCCCGAAGCCGGCACGGGGCTTGCGAACGTACCGGCCATTTCTCCCACGCCAAGGGGGCCAGCCCCGAAAGCTGTGGCCAGCCCTCGGCGCCCACTGCCGCCGCTTCCCACGGCACCCACAGAGCCCTGGGGCTGCGGTGTCACCGGTGCCGCCGAGGCCCCGACGTCCGAGGGCCCGCTCGGGGCCGTTTTTTGCCCGAAGCCGGCACGGGGCTTGCGAACGTTCCGGCCATTTCTCCCACGCCAAGGGGGCCAGCCCCGAAAGCTGTGGCCGGCCCTCGGCGCCCACTGCCGCAGCTTCCACGGCACCACAGAGCCTGGGGCTGCGGTGTCACCGGTGCCGCCGAGGCCCCGACGTCCGAGGCCCGCTCGGGGCCGTTTTTTGCCCGAAGCCGGCACGGGGCTTGCGAACGTCCGGCCATTTCTCCCACGCCAAGGGGGCCAGCCCCGAAAGCTGTGGCCAGCCCTCGGCGCCCACTGCCGCCGCTTCCACGGCACCACAGAGCCTGGGGCTGCGGTGTCACCGGTGCCGCCGAGGCCCCGACGTCCGAGGCCCGCTCGGGGCCGTTTTTTGCCCGAAGCCGGCACGGGGCTTGCGAACGTCCGGCCATTTCTCCCACGCCAAGGGGCCAGCCCCGAAAGCTGTGGCCAGCCCTCGGCGCCCACTGCCGCCGCTTCCACGGCACCACAGAGCCTGGGCTGCGGTGTCACCGGTGCCGCCGAGGCCCCGACGTCCGAGGCCCGCTCGGGGGCCGTTTTTTGCCCGAAGCCGGCACGGGGCTTGCGAACGTCCGGCGATTTCCTCCACGCCAAGGGGGCCAAGCCCCGAAAGCTGTGGCCAGCCCTCGGCGCCACTGTCCGCCGCTTCCACGGCACCACAGAGCCTGGGGCTGCTGGTGTCACCGGTGCCGCCGAGGCCCCGACGTCCGAGGCCCGCTCGGGGCCGTTTTTTGCCCGAAGAGCCGGCACGGGGCTTGCGAACGTCCGGCGATTTCTCCCACGC
>NW_027461404.1:0-31983 GCF_030463565.1 Pelecanus crispus | reverse complement strand
TTTCAAGGGCGAAACACGGGCCTGCTGGTGGTGGGAGGCGGTGAAGGCAGGCCTCCTTTTGCACGGTTTGCGTGCGCAGCTCCTGCTTTGCCTACGAAAGTGCCTTTCTCTCGAGCCTACGTGTCGTCTCCCTGTGACCTTTCCCGGGCTCGCTCTGGGGTGGGGTGGGGGGGCGGCGCGCAGGTCGTGTGGGTGTGTTTGGGCTCAGTCAGGGGGCGGGAGGGGCGGGGCTTCTGTCTGTTTGGGCTCACTGGGGGGGGCGGGGCGTGTGTGTGTGTGTGTGTGTGTGTGTGTGTGTGTGTGTGTGTGTGTGTGTGTGTGTGTGTGTGTGTGTGTGTGTGTGTGTGTGTGTGTGTGTGTGTGTGTGTGTGTGTGTGTGTGTGTGTGTGTGTGTGTGTGTGTGTGTGTGTGTGTGTGTGTGTGTGTGTGTGTGTGTGTGTGTGTGTGTGTGTGTGTGTGTGTGTGTGTGTGTGTGTGTGTGTGTGTGTGTGTGTGTGTGTGTGTGTGTGTGTGTGTGTGTGTGTGTGTGTGTGTGTGTGTGTGTGTGTGTGTGTGTGTGTGTGTGTGTGTGTGTGTGTGTGTGTGTGTGTGTGTGTGTGTGTGTGTGTGTGTGTGTGTGTCGGGGGGGGCCCTAGGGCCTCGGGAGAGCCCGCCTGGGAACTGCCCCGGGGCTAAGAGCTGGGGGGGGGCAGGCTCCCAGGGCAGGCAGCCTGGGGCCGCAGGGCACCTCTGCCGGGAAGCAAGGGACGGTGCTGCTCGCCTGCTGGAACTTGGCCCTCGGGAGGCCGCATTTCCACTGCAAGGGCAGTGCGGCACAGCTTGCGAGAGGGCAGACGCAGAGGCAGGTGAAGGGGCCGGGCGGGGCTGGGAGGTGGATTGTGATGCCGTTTCCACGGCAGCGAGGCGAGTGCCTTGCGGCAGGCGTCGGGCAGACACTGCGACGTCCTCAAGTGCCTCCCCGAGCCCAAAGCGTCCCGGCCCCGAGCTCGGGCGGCGGGAAGGGCTAGCAGAGGCCGGCCAAGCCCCGGCAGTCGGGCTGCCGCTTGCGAGGTCACGGCACGAGAGCAACGGCATTGGCCAGGAGCAGGCAGGTGTCGTGAGGTCCCGGAGGAGAGCAGCTGGCAGGGCTGCAGAGAAGACGAGTGCCTGCGGACGAGAGCCGACGGAAGCGGGGATGTTCGGAGGGACGGCCTTTCTCTTCCGCAGGAGCCCTTAGGAGGGCTGAAGCCCTGCTTTCCTTTCAAGGGCGAAACACGGGCCTGCTGGTGGTGGGAGGCGGTGAAGGCAGGCCTCCTTTTGCACGGTTTGCGTGCGCAGCTCCTGCTTTGCCTACGAAAGTGCCTTTCTCTCGAGCCTACGTGTCGTCTCCCTGTGACCTTTCCCGGGCTCGCTCTGGGGTGGGGTGGGGGGGCGGCGCGCAGGTCGTGTGGGTGTGTTTGGGCTCAGTCAGGGGGCGGGAGGGGCGGGGCTTCTGTCTGTTTGGGCTCACTGGGGGGGGCGGGGCGTGTGTGTGTGTGTGTGTGTGTGTGTGTGTGTGTGTGTGTGTGTGTGTGTGTGTGTCGGGGGGGGGCACTAGGGCCTCTGCACACTCCGCCTGGGAACTGCCCCGGGGCTAAGAGCTGGGGGGGCAGGCTCCCAGGGCAGGGAGCCTGGGGCCGCAGGGCACCTCTGCCGGGAAGGTAGGGACGGTGCTGCTTGGCTGGTGGAACTTGGCCCTCGGGAGGCCGGATTTCCACTCCCAGGGCAGTGCCGCAGAGCTTGCGAGAGGGGAGACGCAGAGGAAGGTGAAGGGGCCAGGCGTGGCTGGGAGGTGGATTGTGATGCCGTTTCCACGGCAGCGAGGCGAGTGCCTTGCGGCAGTCGTCGGGCAGACACTGTGACGTCATCAAGTGCCTCACCGAGTCCAAAGCGGCCCGGCCGAGAGCTCGGGCGGCGGGAAGGGCTAGCAGAGGCCGGCGAAGCCAAGACAGTCGGGCTGCCGCTTGTGAGGTCATGGCACGAGAGCAACGGGATTGGCCAGGAGCAGGCAGGTGTCATGAGGTCATGGAGGAGAGCAGCTGGGAAGGCTGCAGAGAAGACGAGTGCCTGCGGACGAGAGCCGACGGAAGCGGGGATGTGCGGAGTGACGGCGTTTCTCTTCCGCAGGAGCCCTTAGGAGGGCTGAAGCCCTGCTTTCCTTTCAAGGGCGAAACACGGGCCTGCTGGTGGTGGGAGGCAGTGAAGGAAGGCCTCCTTTTGCATGGTTTGCGTGTGCAGCTCCTGCTTTGCCTATGAAAGTGCCTTTCTCTCGAGCCATGTGTTCTCTCACTTTGACCTTTCCTGGGCTCACTCTGGGGGCGGGGCGTGTGGGTGTGTTTGGGCTCAGTCAGGGGGTGGGGGGGGTGGGGCGTCTGTCTGTTTGGGCTCAGTCAGGGGGCGGGAGGGGCGGGGCTTCTGTCTGTTTGGGGGGTGGTGTGTGTGTGTGTGTGTGTGTGTGTGTGTGTGTGTGTGTGTGTGTGTGTGTGTGTGTGTGTGTGTGTGTGTGTGTGTGTGTGTGTGTGTGTGTGTGTGTGTGTGTGTGTGTGTGTGTGTGTGTGTGTGTGTGTGTGTGTGTGTGTGTGTGTGTGTGTGTGTGTGTGTGTGTGTGTGTGTGTGTGTGTGTGTGTGTGTGTGTGTGTGTGTGTGTGTGTGTGTCGGGGGGGGGCACTAGGGCCTCTGCACACTCCGCCTGGGAACTGCCCCGGGGCTAAGAGCTGGGGGGGCAGGCTCCCAGGGCAGGGAGCCTGGGGCCGCAGGGCACCTCTGCCGGGAAGGTAGGGACGGTGCTGCTTGGCTGGTGGAACTTGGCCCTCGGGAGGCCGGATTTCCACTCCCAGGGCAGTGCCGCAGAGCTTGCGAGAGGGGAGACGCAGAGGAAGGTGAAGGGGCCAGGCGTGGCTGGGAGGTGGATTGTGATGCCGTTTCCACGGCAGCGAGGCGAGTGCCTTGCGGCAGTCGTCGGGCAGACACTGTGACGTCATCAAGTGCCTCACCGAGTCCAAAGCGGCCCGGCCGAGAGCTCGGGCGGCGGGAAGGGCTAGCAGAGGCCGGCGAAGCCAAGACAGTCGGGCTGCCGCTTGTGAGGTCATGGCACGAGAGCAACGGGATTGGCCAGGAGCAGGCAGGTGTCATGAGGTCATGGAGGAGAGCAGCTGGGAAGGCTGCAGAGAAGACGAGTGCCTGCGGACGAGAGCCGACGGAAGCGGGGATGTGCGGAGTGACGGCGTTTCTCTTCCGCAGGAGCCCTTAGGAGGGCTGAAGCCCTGCTTTCCTTTCAAGGGCGAAACACGGGCCTGCTGGTGGTGGGAGGCAGTGAAGGAAGGCCTCCTTTTGCATGGTTTGCGTGTGCAGCTCCTGCTTTGCCTATGAAAGTGCCTTTCTCTCGAGCCATGTGTTCTCTCACTTTGACCTTTCCTGGGCTCACTCTGGGGGCGGGGCGTGTGGGTGTGTTTGGGCTCAGTCAGGGGGCGGGGGGGGTGGGGCGTGTGGGTGTGTTTGGGCTCAGTCAGGGGGCGGGAGGGGCGGGGCTTCTGTCTGTTTGGGCTCACTGGGGGGGGGCGGGGCGTGTGTGTGTGTGTGTGTGTGTGTGTGTGTGTGTGTGTGTGTGTGTGTGTGTGTGTGTGTGTGTGTGTGTGTGTGTGTGTGTGTGTGTGTGTGTGTGTGTGTGTGTGTGTGTGTGTGTGTGTGTGTGTGTGTGTGTGTGTGTGTGTGTGTGTGTGTGTGTGTGTGTGTGTGTGTGTGTGTGTGTGTGTGTGTGTGTGTGTGTGTGTGTGTGTGTGTGTGTGTGTGTGTGTGTGTGTGTGTGTGTGTGTGTGTGTGTGTGTGTGTGTGTGTGTGTGTGTGTGTGTGTGTGTGTGTGTGTGTGTGTGTGTGTGTGTGTGTGTGTGTGTCGGGGGGGGGCACTAGGGCCTCTGCACACTCCGCCTGGGAACTGCCCCGGGGCTAAGAGCTGGGGGGGCAGGCTCCCAGGGCAGGCAGCCTGGGGCCGCAGGGCACCTCTGCCGGGAAGGTAGGGACGGTGCTGCTTGGCTGGTGGAACTTGGCCCTCGGGAGGCCGGATTTCCACTCCCAGGGCAGTGCCGCAGAGCTTGCGAGAGGGGAGACGCAGAGGAAGGTGAAGGGGCCAGGCGTGGCTGGGAGGTGGATTGTGATGCCGTTTCCACGGCAGCGAGGCGAGTGCCTTGCGGCAGTCGTCGGGCAGACACTGTGACGTCATCAAGTGCCTCACCGAGTCCAAAGCGGCCCGGCCGAGAGCTCGGGCGGCGGGAAGGGCTAGCAGAGGCCGGCGAAGCCAAGACAGTCGGGCTGCCGCTTGTGAGGTCATGGCACGAGAGCAACGGGATTGGCCAGGAGCAGGCAGGTGTCATGAGGTCATGGAGGAGAGCAGCTGGGAAGGCTGCAGAGAAGACGAGTGCCTGCGGACGAGAGCCGACGGAAGCGGGGATGTGCGGAGTGACGGCGTTTCTCTTCCGCAGGAGCCCTTAGGAGGGCTGAAGCCCTGCTTTCCTTTCAAGGGCGAAACACGGGCCTGCTGGTGGTGGGAGGCAGTGAAGGAAGGCCTCCTTTTGCATGGTTTGCGTGTGCAGCTCCTGCTTTGCCTATGAAAGTGCCTTTCTCTCGAGCCATGTGTTGTCTCACTTTGACCTTTCCTGGGCTCACTCTGGGGGCGGGGCGTGTGGGTGTGTTTGGGCTCAGTCAGGGGGTGGGGGGGTGGGGCGTCTGTCTGTTTGGGCTCAGTCAGGGGGCGGGAGGGGCGGGGCTTCTGTCTGTTTGGGGGGGGGGGGTGGTGGTGGGTGTGTGTGTGTGTGGGTGTGTGTGTGTGTGTGTGTGTGTGTGTGTGTGTGTGTGTGTGTGTGTGTGTGTGTGTGTGTGTGTGTGTGTGTGTGTGTGTGTGTGTGTGTGTGTGTGTGTGTGTGTGTGTGTGTGTGTGTGTGTGTGTGTGTGTGTGTGTGTGTGTGTGTGTGTGTGTGTGTGTGTGTGTGTGTGTGTGTGTGTGTGTGTGTGTGTGTGTGTGTGTGTGTGTGTGTGTGTGTGTCGGGGGGGGGGCACTAGGGCCTCTGCACACTCCGCCTGGGAACTGCCCCGGGGCTAAGAGCTGGGGGGGCAGGCTCCCAGGGCAGGCAGCCTGGGGCCGCAGGGCACCTCTGCCGGGAAGGTAGGGACGGTGCTGCTTGGCTGGTGGAACTTGGCCCTCGGGAGGCCGGATTTCCACTCCCAGGGCAGTGCCGCAGAGCTTGCGAGAGGGGAGACGCAGAGGAAGGTGAAGGGGCCAGGCGTGGCTGGGAGGTGGATTGTGATGCCGTTTCCACGGCAGCGAGGCGAGTGCCTTGCGGCAGTCGTCGGGCAGACACTGTGACGTCATCAAGTGCCTCACCGAGTCCAAAGCGGCCCGGCCGAGAGCTCGGGCGGCGGGAAGGGCTAGCAGAGGCCGGCGAAGCCAAGACAGTCGGGCTGCCGCTTGTGAGGTCATGGCACGGATTGGCCAGGAGCAGGCAGGTGTCATGAGGTCATGGAGGAGAGCAGCTGGGAAGGCTGCAGAGAAGACGAGTGCCTGCGGACGAGAGCCGACGGAAGCGGGGATGTGCGGAGTGACGGCGTTTCTCTTCCGCAGGAGCCCTTAGGAGGGCTGAAGCCCTGCTTTCCTTTCAAGGGCGAAACACGGGCCTGCTGGTGGTGGGAGGCAGTGAAGGAAGGCCTCCTTTTGCATGGTTTGCGTGTGCAGCTCCTGCTTTGCCTATGAAAGTGCCTTTCTCTCGAGCCATGTGTTCTCTCACTTTGACCTTTCCTGGGCTCACTCTGGGGGCGGGGCGTGTGGGTGTGTTTGGGCTCAGTCAGGGGGTGGGGGGGTGGGGCGTCTGTCTGTTTGGGCTCAGTCAGGGGGCGGGAGGGGCGGGGCTTCTGTCTGTTTGGGGGGTGGTGTGTGTGTGTGTGTGTGTGTGTGTGTGTGTGTGTGTGTGTGTGTGTGTGTGTGTGTGTGTGTGTGTGTGTGTGTGTGTGTGTGTGTGTGTGTGTGTGTGTGTGTGTGTGTGTGTGTGTGTGTGTGTGTGTGTGTGTGTGTGTGTGTGTGTGTGTGTGTGTGTGTGTGTGTGTGTGTGTGTGTGTGTGTGTGTGTGTGTGTGTGTGTGTGTGTGTGTGTGTGTGTGTGTGTGTGTGTGTGTGTGTGTGTGTGTGTGTGTGTGTGTGTGTGTGTGTGTGTGTGTGTGTGTGTGTGTGTGTGTGTGTGTGTGTGTGTGTGTGTGTGTGTGTCGGGGGGGGGGCACTAGGGCCTCTGCACACTCCGCCTGGGAACTGCCCCGGGGCTAAGAGCTGGGGGGGCAGGCTCCCAGGGCAGGGAGCCTGGGGCCGCAGGGCACCTCTGCCGGGAAGGTAGGGACGGTGCTGCTTGGCTGGTGGAACTTGGCCCTCGGGAGGCCGGATTTCCACTCCCAGGGCAGTGCCGCAGAGCTTGCGAGAGGGGAGACGCAGAGGAAGGTGAAGGGGCCAGGCGTGGCTGGGAGGTGGATTGTGATGCCGTTTCCACGGCAGCGAGGCGAGTGCCTTGCGGCAGTCGTCGGGCAGACACTGTGACGTCATCAAGTGCCTCACCGAGTCCAAAGCGGCCCGGCCGAGAGCTCGGGCGGCGGGAAGGGCTAGCAGAGGCCGGCGAAGCCAAGACAGTCGGGCTGCCGCTTGTGAGGTCATGGCACGAGAGCAACGGGATTGGCCAGGAGCAGGCAGGTGTCATGAGGTCATGGAGGAGAGCAGCTGGGAAGGCTGCAGAGAAGACGAGTGCCTGCGGACGAGAGCCGACGGAAGCGGGGATGTGCGGAGTGACGGCGTTTCTCTTCCGCAGGAGCCCTTAGGAGGGCTGAAGCCCTGCTTTCCTTTCAAGGGCGAAACACGGGCCTGCTGGTGGTGGGAGGCAGTGAAGGAAGGCCTCCTTTTGCATGGTTTGCGTGTGCAGCTCCTGCTTTGCCTATGAAAGTGCCTTTCTCTCGAGCCATGTGTTGTCTCACTTTGACCTTTCCTGGGCTCACTCTGGGGGCGGGGCGTGTGGGTGTGTTTGGGCTCAGTCAGGGGGTGGGGGGGTGGGGCGTCTGTCTGTTTGGGCTCAGTCAGGGGGCGGGAGGGGCGGGGCTTCTGTCTGTTTGGGGGGGGGGGTGGTGGTGGGTGTGTGTGTGTGTGGGTGTGTGTGTGTGTGTGTGTGTGTGTGTGTGTGTGTGTGTGTGTGTGTGTGTGTGTGTGTGTGTGTGTGTGTGTGTGTGTGTGTGTGTGTGTGTGTGTGTGTGTGTGTGTGTGTGTGTGTGTGTGTGTGTGTGTGTGTGTGTGTGTGTGTGTGTGTGTGTGTGTGTGTGTGTGTGTGTGTGTGTGTGTGTGTGTGTGTGTCGGGGGGGGGCACTAGGGCCTCTGCACACTCCGCCTGGGAACTGCCCCGGGGCTAAGAGCTGGGGGGGCAGGCTCCCAGGGCAGGCAGCCTGGGGCCGCAGGGCACCTCTGCCGGGAAGGTAGGGACGGTGCTGCTTGGCTGGTGGAACTTGGCCCTCGGGAGGCCGGATTTCCACTCCCAGGGCAGTGCCGCAGAGCTTGCGAGAGGGGAGACGCAGAGGAAGGTGAAGGGGCCAGGCGTGGCTGGGAGGTGGATTGTGATGCCGTTTCCACGGCAGCGAGGCGAGTGCCTTGCGGCAGTCGTCGGGCAGACACTGTGACGTCATCAAGTGCCTCACCGAGTCCAAAGCGGCCCGGCCGAGAGCTCGGGCGGCGGGAAGGGCTAGCAGAGGCCGGCGAAGCCAAGACAGTCGGGCTGCCGCTTGTGAGGTCATGGCACGAGAGCAACGGGATTGGCCAGGAGCAGGCAGGTGTCATGAGGTCATGGAGGAGAGCAGCTGGGAAGGCTGCAGAGAAGACGAGTGCCTGCGGACGAGAGCCGACGGAAGCGGGGATGTGCGGAGTGACGGCGTTTCTCTTCCGCAGGAGCCCTTAGGAGGGCTGAAGCCCTGCTTTCCTTTCAAGGGCGAAACACGGGCCTGCTGGTGGTGGGAGGCAGTGAAGGAAGGCCTCCTTTTGCATGGTTTGCGTGTGCAGCTCCTGCTTTGCCTATGAAAGTGCCTTTCTCTCGAGCCATGTGTTCTCTCACTTTGACCTTTCCTGGGCTCACTCTGGGGGCGGGGCGTGTGGGTGTGTTTGGGCTCAGTCAGGGGGCGGGGGGGTGGGGCGTGTGGGTGTGTTTGGGCTCAGTCAGGGGGCGGGAGGGGCGGGGCTTCTGTCTGTTTGGGCTCACTGGGGGGGGCGGGGCGTGTGTGTGTGTGTGTGTGTGTGTGTGTGTGTGTGTGTGTGTGTGTGTGTGTGTGTGTGTGTGTGTGTGTGTGTGTGTGTGTGTGTGTGTGTGTGTGTGTGTGTGTGTGTGTGTGTGTGTGTGTGTGTGTGTGTGTGTGTGTGTGTGTGTGTGTGTGTGTGTGTGTGTGTGTGTGTGTGTGTGTGTGTGTGTGTGTGTGTGTGTGTGTGTGTGTGTGTGTGTGTGTGTGTGTGTGTGTGTGTGTGTGTGTGTGTGTGTGTGTGTGTGTGTGTGTGTGTGTGTGTGTGTGTGTGTGTGTGTGTGTGTGTGTGTGTGTGTGTGTGTGTGTGTGTGTGTGTGTGTGTGTGTGTGTGTGTCGGGGGGGGGGCACTAGGGCCTCTGCACACTCCGCCTGGGAACTGCCCCGGGGCTAAGAGCTGGGGGGGCAGGCTCCCAGGGCAGGCAGCCTGGGGCCGCAGGGCACCTCTGCCGGGAAGGTAGGGACGGTGCTGCTTGGCTGGTGGAACTTGGCCCTCGGGAGGCCGGATTTCCACTCCCAGGGCAGTGCCGCAGAGCTTGCGAGAGGGGAGACGCAGAGGAAGGTGAAGGGGCCAGGCGTGGCTGGGAGGTGGATTGTGATGCCGTTTCCACGGCAGCGAGGCGAGTGCCTTGCGGCAGTCGTCGGGCAGACACTGTGACGTCATCAAGTGCCTCACCGAGTCCAAAGCGGCCCGGCCGAGAGCTCGGGCGGCGGGAAGGGCTAGCAGAGGCCGGCGAAGCCAAGACAGTCGGGCTGCCGCTTGTGAGGTCATGGCACGAGAGCAACGGGATTGGCCAGGAGCAGGCAGGTGTCATGAGGTCATGGAGGAGAGCAGCTGGGAAGGCTGCAGAGAAGACGAGTGCCTGCGGACGAGAGCCGACGGAAGCGGGGATGTGCGGAGTGACGGCGTTTCTCTTCCGCAGGAGCCCTTAGGAGGGCTGAAGCCCTGCTTTCCTTTCAAGGGCGAAACACGGGCCTGCTGGTGGTGGGAGGCAGTGAAGGAAGGCCTCCTTTTGCATGGTTTGCGTGTGCAGCTCCTGCTTTGCCTATGAAAGTGCCTTTCTCTCGAGCCATGTGTTGTCTCACTTTGACCTTTCCTGGGCTCACTCTGGGGGCGGGGCGTGTGGGTGTGTTTGGGCTCAGTCAGGGGGTGGGGGGGTGGGGCGTCTGTCTGTTTGGGCTCAGTCAGGGGGCGGGAGGGGCGGGGCTTCTGTCTGTTTGGGGGGGGGGGGTGGTGGTGGGTGTGTGTGTGTGTGGGTGTGTGTGTGTGTGTGTGTGTGTGTGTGTGTGTGTGTGTGTGTGTGTGTGTGTGTGTGTGTGTGTGTGTGTGTGTGTGTGTGTGTGTGTGTGTGTGTGTGTGTGTGTGTGTGTGTGTGTGTGTGTGTGTGTGTGTGTGTGTGTGTGTGTGTGTGTCGGGGGGGGGCACTAGGGCCTCTGCACACTCCGCCTGGGAACTGCCCCGGGGCTAAGAGCTGGGGGGGCAGGCTCCCAGGGCAGGCAGCCTGGGGCCGCAGGGCACCTCTGCCGGGAAGGTAGGGACGGTGCTGCTTGGCTGGTGGAACTTGGCCCTCGGGAGGCCGGATTTCCACTCCCAGGGCAGTGCCGCAGAGCTTGCGAGAGGGGAGACGCAGAGGAAGGTGAAGGGGCCAGGCGTGGCTGGGAGGTGGATTGTGATGCCGTTTCCACGGCAGCGAGGCGAGTGCCTTGCGGCAGTCGTCGGGCAGACACTGTGACGTCATCAAGTGCCTCACCGAGTCCAAAGCGGCCCGGCCGAGAGCTCGGGCGGCGGGAAGGGCTAGCAGAGGCCGGCGAAGCCAAGACAGTCGGGCTGCCGCTTGTGAGGTCATGGCACGAGAGCAACGGGATTGGCCAGGAGCAGGCAGGTGTCATGAGGTCATGGAGGAGAGCAGCTGGGAAGGCTGCAGAGAAGACGAGTGCCTGCGGACGAGAGCCGACGGAAGCGGGGATGTGCGGAGTGACGGCGTTTCTCTTCCGCAGGAGCCCTTAGGAGGGCTGAAGCCCTGCTTTCCTTTCAAGGGCGAAACACGGGCCTGCTGGTGGTGGGAGGCAGTGAAGGAAGGCCTCCTTTTGCATGGTTTGCGTGTGCAGCTCCTGCTTTGCCTATGAAAGTGCCTTTCTCTCGAGCCATGTGTTCTCTCACTTTGACCTTTCCTGGGCTCACTCTGGGGGCGGGGCGTGTGGGTGTGTTTGGGCTCAGTCAGGGGGTGGGGGGGTGGGGCGTCTGTCTGTTTGGGCTCAGTCAGGGGGCGGGAGGGGCGGGGCTTCTGTCTGTTTGGGGGGTGGTGTGTGTGTGTGTGTGTGTGTGTGTGTGTGTGTGTGTGTGTGTGTGTGTGTGTGTGTGTGTGTGTGTGTGTGTGTGTGTGTGTGTGTGTGTGTGTGTGTGTGTGTGTGTGTGTGTGTGTGTGTGTGTGTGTGTGTGTGTGTGTGTGTGTGTGTGTGTGTGTGTGTGTGTGTGTGTGTGTGTGTGTGTGTGTGTGTGTGTGTGTGTGTGTGTGTGTGTGTGTGTGTGTGTGTGTGTGTGTGTGTGTGTGTGTGTGTGTGTGTGTGTGTGTGTGTGTGTGTGTGTGTGTGTGTGTGTGTGTGTGTGTGTGTGTCGGGGGGGGGCACTAGGGCCTCTGCACACTCCGCCTGGGAACTGCCCCGGGGCTAAGAGCTGGGGGGGCAGGCTCCCAGGGCAGGGAGCCTGGGGCCGCAGGGCACCTCTGCCGGGAAGGTAGGGACGGTGCTGCTTGGCTGGTGGAACTTGGCCCTCGGGAGGCCGGATTGGATTTCCACTCCCAGGGCAGTGCCGCAGAGCTTGCGAGAGGGGAGACGCAGAGGAAGGTGAAGGGGCCAGGCGTGGCTGGGAGGTGGATTGTGATGCCGTTTCCACGGCAGCGAGGCGAGTGCCTTGCGGCAGTCGTCGGGCAGACACTGTGACGTCATCAAGTGCCTCACCGAGTCCAAAGCGGCCCGGCCGAGAGCTCGGGCGGCGGGAAGGGCTAGCAGAGGCCGGCGAAGCCAAGACAGTCGGGCTGCCGCTTGTGAGGTCATGGCACGAGAGCAACGGGATTGGCCAGGAGCAGGCAGGTGTCATGAGGTCATGGAGGAGAGCAGCTGGGAAGGCTGCAGAGAAGACGAGTGCCTGCGGACGAGAGCCGACGGAAGCGGGGATGTGCGGAGTGACGGCGTTTCTCTTCCGCAGGAGCCCTTAGGAGGGCTGAAGCCCTGCTTTCCTTTCAAGGGCGAAACACGGGCCTGCTGGTGGTGGGAGGCAGTGAAGGAAGGCCTCCTTTTGCATGGTTTGCGTGTGCAGCTCCTGCTTTGCCTATGAAAGTGCCTTTCTCTCGAGCCATGTGTTGTCTCACTTTGACCTTTCCTGGGCTCACTCTGGGGGCGGGGCGTGTGGGTGTGTTTGGGCTCAGTCAGGGGGTGGGGGGGGTGGGGCGTCTGTCTGTTTGGGCTCAGTCAGGGGGCGGGAGGGGCGGGGCTTCTGTCTGTTTGGGGGGGGGGGTGGTGGTGGGTGTGTGTGTGTGTGGGTGTGTGTGTGTGTGGTGTGTGTGTGTGTGTGTGTGTGTGTGTGTGTGTGTGTGTGTGTGTGTGTGTGTGTGTGTGTGTGTGTGTGTGTGTGTGTGTGTGTGTGTGTGTGTGTGTGTGTGTGTGTGTGTGTGTGTGTGTGTGTGTGTGTGTGTGTGTGTGTCGGGGGGGGACACTAGGGCCTCTGCACACTCCGCCTGGGAACTGCCCCGGGGCTAAGAGCTGGGGGGGGGGCAGGCTCCCAGGGCAGGCAGCCTGGGGCCGCAGGGCACCTCTGCCGGGAAGCAAGGGACGGTGCTGCTCGCCTGCTGGAACTTGGCCCTCGGGAGGCCGCATTTCCACTGCAAGGGCAGTGCGGCACAGCTTGCGAGAGGGCAGACGCAGAGGCAGGTGAAGGGGCCGGGCGGGGCTGGGAGGTGGATTGTGATGCCGTTTCCACGGCAGCGAGGCGAGTGCCTTGCGGCAGGCGTCGGGCAGACACTGCGACGTCCTCAAGTGCCTCCCCGAGCCCAAAGCGTCCCGGCCCCGAGCTCGGGCGGCGGGAAGGGCTAGCAGAGGCCGGCCAAGCCCCGGCAGTCGGGCTGCCGCTTGCGAGGTCACGGCACGAGAGCAACGGCATTGGCCAGGAGCAGGGGTGTCGTGAGGTCCCGGAGGAGAGCAGCTGGCAGGGCTGCAGAGAAGACGAGTGCCTGCGGACGAGAGCCGACGGAAGCGGGGATGTTCGGAGGGACGGCCTTTCTCTTCCGCAGGAGCCCTTAGGAGGGCTGAAGCCCTGCTTTCCTTTCAAGGGCGAAACACGGGCCTGCTGGTGGTGGGAGGCGGTGAAGGCAGGCCTCCTTTTGCACGGTTTGCGTGCGCAGCTCCTGCTTTGCCTACGAAAGTGCCTTTCTCTCGAGCCTACGTGTCGTCTCCCTGTGACCTTTCCCGGGCTCGCTCTGGGGTGGGGTGGGGGGGCGGCGCGCAGGTCGTGTGGGTGTGTTTGGGCTCAGTCAGGGGGCGGGAGGGGCGGGGCTTCTGTCTGTTTGGGCTCACTGGGGGGGGCGGGGCGTGTGTGTGTGTGTGTGTGTGTGTGTGTGTGTGTGTGTGTGTGTGTGTGTGTGTGTGTGTGTGTGTGTGTGTGTGTGTGTGTGTGTGTGTGTGTGTGTGTGTGTGTGTGTGTGTGTGTGTGTGTGTGTGTGTGTGTGTGTGTGTGTGTGTGTGTGTGTGTGTGTGTGTGTGTGTGTGTGTGTGTGTGTGTGTGTGTGTGTGTGTGTGTGTGTGTGTGTGTGTGTGTGTGTGTGTGTGTGTGTGTGTGTGTGTGTGTGTGTGTGTGTGTGTGTGTGTGTGTGTGTGTGTGTGTGTGTGTGTGTGTGTGTGTGTCGGGGGGGGGGACACTAGGGCCTCGGGAGAGCCCGCCTGGGAACTGCCCCGTGGCTAAGAGCTGGGGGGGGGCAGGCTCCCAGGGCAGGCAGCCTGGGGCCGCAGGGCACCTCTGCCGGGAAGGTAGGGACGGTGCTGCTTGGCTGGTGGAACTTGGCCCTCGGGAGGCCGGATTTCCACTCCCAGGGCAGTGCCGCAGAGCTTGCGAGAGGGGAGACGCAGAGGAAGGTGAAGGGGCCGGGCGTGGCTGGGAGGTGGATTGTGATGCCGTTTCCACGGCAGCGAGGCGAGTGCCTTGCGGCAGGCGTCGGGCAGACACTGTGACGTCATCAAGTGCCTCACCGAGTCCAAAGCGGCCCGGCCGAGAGCTGAGGCGGCGGGAAGGGCTAGCAGAGGCCGGCGAAGCCAAGACAGTCGGGCTGCCGCTTGTGAGGTCATGGCACGAGAGCAACGGGATTGGCCAGGAGCAGGCAGGTGTCATGAGGTCATGGAGGAGAGCAGCTGGGAAGGCTGCAGAGAAGACGAGTGCCTGCGGACGAGAGCCGACGGAAGCGGGGATGTTCGGAGGGACGGCCTTTCTCTTCCGCAGGAGCCCTTAGGAGGGCTGAAGCCCTGCTTTCCTTTCAAGGGCGAAACACGGGCCTGCTGGTGGTGGGAGGCAGTGAAGGAAGGCCTCCTTTTGCATGGTTTGCGTGCGCAGCTCCTGCTTTGCCTATGAAAGTGCCTTTCTCTCGAGCCACGTGTCGTCTCCCTGTGACCTTTCCTGGGCTCGCTCTGGGGTGGGGTGGGGGGGGCGGCGCGCAGGTCGTGTGGGTGTGTTTGGGCTCAGTCAGGGGGCGGGAGGGGCGGGGCTTCTGTCTGTTTGGGCTCACTGGGGGGGGCGGGGCGGGGCGGGGCGGGGCGGGGCGGGGCGGGGCGGGGCGGGGCGTGTGTGTGTGTGTGTGTGTGTGTGTGTGTGTGTGTGTGTGTGTGTGTGTGTGTGTGTGTGTGTGTGTGTGTGTGTGTGTGTGTGTGTGTGTGTGTGTGTGTGTGTGTGTGTGTGTGTGTGTGTGTGTGTGTGTGTGTGTGTGTGTGTGTGTGTGTGTGTGTGTGTGTGTGTGTGTGTGTGTGTGTGTGTGTGTGTGTGTGTGTGTGTGTGTGTGTGTGTGTGTGTGTGTGTGTGTGTGTGTGTGTGTGTGTGTGTGTGTGTGTGTGTGTGTGTGTGTGTGTCGGGGGGGGACACTAGGGCCTCTGCACACTCCGCCTGGGAACTGCCCCGGGGCTAAGAGCTGGGGGGGGGGCAGGCTCCCAGGGCAGGCAGCCTGGGGCCGCAGGGCACCTCTGCCGGGAAGCAAGGGACGGTGCTGCTCGCCTGCTGGAACTTGGCCCTCGGGAGGCCGCATTTCCACTGCAAGGGCAGTGCGGCACAGCTTGCGAGAGGGCAGACGCAGAGGCAGGTGAAGGGGCCGGGCGGGGCTGGGAGGTGGATTGTGATGCCGTTTCCACGGCAGCGAGGCGAGTGCCTTGCGGCAGGCGTCGGGCAGACACTGCGACGTCCTCAAGTGCCTCCCCGAGCCCAAAGCGTCCCGGCCCCGAGCTCGGGCGGCGGGAAGGGCTAGCAGAGGCCGGCCAAGCCCCGGCAGTCGGGCTGCCGCTTGCGAGGTCACGGCACGAGAGCAACGGCATTGGCCAGGAGCAGGCAGGTGTCGTGAGGTCCCGGAGGAGAGCAGCTGGCAGGGCTGCAGAGAAGACGAGTGCCTGCGGACGAGAGCCGACGGAAGCGGGGATGTTCGGAGGGACGGCCTTTCTCTTCCGCAGGAGCCCTTAGGAGGGCTGAAGCCCTGCTTTCCTTTCAAGGGCGAAACACGGGCCTGCTGGTGGTGGGAGGCGGTGAAGGCAGGCCTCCTTTTGCACGGTTTGCGTGCGCAGCTCCTGCTTTGCCTACGAAAGTGCCTTTCTCTCGAGCCTACGTGTCGTCTCCCTGTGACCTTTCCCGGGCTCGCTCTGGGGTGGGGTGGGGGGGGCGGCGCGCAGGTCGTGTGGGTGTGTTTGGGCTCAGTCAGGGGGCGGGAGGGGCGGGGCTTCTGTCTGTTTGGGCTCACTGGGGGGGGCGGGGCGTGTGTGTGTGTGTGTGTGTGTGTGTGTGTGTGTGTGTGTGTGTGTGTGTGTGTGTGTGTGTGTGTGTGTGTGTGTGTGTGTGTGTGTGTGTGTGTGTGTGTGTGTGTGTGTGTGTGTGTGTGTGTGTGTGTGTGTGTGTGTGTGTGTGTGTGTGTGTGTGTGTGTGTGTGTGTGTGTGTGTGTGTGTGTGTGTGTGTGTGTGTGTGTGTGTGTGTGTGTGTGTGTGTGTGTGTGTGTGTGTGTGTGTGTGTGTGTGTGTGTGTGTGTGTGTGTGTGTGTGTGTGTGTGTGTGTGTGTGTGTGTGTGTGTGTGTCGGGGGGGGCCCTAGGGCCTCGGGAGAGCCCGCCTGGGAACTGCCCCGGGGCTAAGAGCTGGGGGGGGGCAGGCTCCCAGGGCAGGCAGCCTGGGGCCGCAGGGCACCTCTGCCGGGAAGCAAGGGACGGTGCTGCTCGCCTGCTGGAACTTGGCCCTCGGGAGGCCGCATTTCCACTGCAAGGGCAGTGCGGCACAGCTTGCGAGAGGGCAGACGCAGAGGCAGGTGAAGGGGCCGGGCGGGGCTGGGAGGTGGATTGTGATGCCGTTTCCACGGCAGCGAGGCGAGTGCCTTGCGGCAGGCGTCGGGCAGACACTGCGACGTCCTCAAGTGCCTCCCCGAGCCCAAAGCGTCCCGGCCCCGAGCTCGGGCGGCGGGAAGGGCTAGCAGAGGCCGGCCAAGCCCCGGCAGTCGGGCTGCCGCTTGCGAGGTCACGGCACGAGAGCAACGGCATTGGCCAGGAGCAGGCAGGTGTCGTGAGGTCCCGGAGGAGAGCAGCTGGCAGGGCTGCAGAGAAGACGAGTGCCTGCGGACGAGAGCCGACGGAAGCGGGGATGTTCGGAGGGACGGCCTTTCTCTTCCGCAGGAGCCCTTAGGAGGGCTGAAGCCCTGCTTTCCTTTCAAGGGCGAAACACGGGCCTGCTGGTGGTGGGAGGCGGTGAAGGCAGGCCTCCTTTTGCACGGTTTGCGTGCGCAGCTCCTGCTTTGCCTACGAAAGTGCCTTTCTCTCGAGCCTACGTGTCGTCTCCCTGTGACCTTTCCCGGGCTCGCTCTGGGGTGGGGTGGGGGGGCGGCGCGCAGGTCGTGTGGGTGTGTTTGGGCTCAGTCAGGGGGCGGGAGGGGCGGGGCTTCTGTCTGTTTGGGCTCACTGGGGGGGGCGGGGCGTGTGTGTGTGTGTGTGTGTGTGTGTGTGTGTGTGTGTGTGTGTGTGTGTGTGTGTGTCGGGGGGGGGCACTAGGGCCTCTGCACACTCCGCCTGGGAACTGCCCCGGGGCTAAGAGCTGGGGGGGCAGGCTCCCAGGGCAGGGAGCCTGGGGCCGCAGGGCACCTCTGCCGGGAAGGTAGGGACGGTGCTGCTTGGCTGGTGGAACTTGGCCCTCGGGAGGCCGGATTTCCACTCCCAGGGCAGTGCCGCAGAGCTTGCGAGAGGGGAGACGCAGAGGAAGGTGAAGGGGCCAGGCGTGGCTGGGAGGTGGATTGTGATGCCGTTTCCACGGCAGCGAGGCGAGTGCCTTGCGGCAGTCGTCGGGCAGACACTGTGACGTCATCAAGTGCCTCACCGAGTCCAAAGCGGCCCGGCCGAGAGCTCGGGCGGCGGGAAGGGCTAGCAGAGGCCGGCGAAGCCAAGACAGTCGGGCTGCCGCTTGTGAGGTCATGGCACGAGAGCAACGGGATTGGCCAGGAGCAGGCAGGTGTCATGAGGTCATGGAGGAGAGCAGCTGGGAAGGCTGCAGAGAAGACGAGTGCCTGCGGACGAGAGCCGACGGAAGCGGGGATGTGCGGAGTGACGGCGTTTCTCTTCCGCAGGAGCCCTTAGGAGGGCTGAAGCCCTGCTTTCCTTTCAAGGGCGAAACACGGGCCTGCTGGTGGTGGGAGGCAGTGAAGGAAGGCCTCCTTTTGCATGGTTTGCGTGTGCAGCTCCTGCTTTGCCTATGAAAGTGCCTTTCTCTCGAGCCATGTGTTCTCTCACTTTGACCTTTCCTGGGCTCACTCTGGGGGCGGGGCGTGTGGGTGTGTTTGGGCTCAGTCAGGGGGTGGGGGGGTGGGGCGTCTGTCTGTTTGGGCTCAGTCAGGGGGCGGGAGGGGCGGGGCTTCTGTCTGTTTGGGGGGTGGTGTGTGTGTGTGTGTGTGTGTGTGTGTGTGTGTGTGTGTGTGTGTGTGTGTGTGTGTGTGTGTGTGTGTGTGTGTGTGTGTGTGTGTGTGTGTGTGTGTGTGTGTGTGTGTGTGTGTGTGTGTGTGTGTGTGTGTGTGTGTGTGTGTGTGTGTGTGTGTGTGTGTGTGTGTGTGTGTGTGTGTGTGTGTGTGTGTGTGTGTGTGTGTGTGTGTGTGTGTGTGTGTGTGTGTGTGTGTGTGTGTGTGTGTGTGTGTGTGTGTGTGTCGGGGGGGGGCACTAGGGCCTCTGCACACTCCGCCTGGGAACTGCCCCGGGGCTAAGAGCTGGGGGGGCAGGCTCCCAGGGCAGGGAGCCTGGGGCCGCAGGGCACCTCTGCCGGGAAGGTAGGGACGGTGCTGCTTGGCTGGTGGAACTTGGCCCTCGGGAGGCCGGATTTCCACTCCCAGGGCAGTGCCGCAGAGCTTGCGAGAGGGGAGACGCAGAGGAAGGTGAAGGGGCCAGGCGTGGCTGGGAGGTGGATTGTGATGCCGTTTCCACGGCAGCGAGGCGAGTGCCTTGCGGCAGTCGTCGGGCAGACACTGTGACGTCATCAAGTGCCTCACCGAGTCCAAAGCGGCCCGGCCGAGAGCTCGGGCGGCGGGAAGGGCTAGCAGAGGCCGGCGAAGCCAAGACAGTCGGGCTGCCGCTTGTGAGGTCATGGCACGAGAGCAACGGGATTGGCCAGGAGCAGGCAGGTGTCATGAGGTCATGGAGGAGAGCAGCTGGGAAGGCTGCAGAGAAGACGAGTGCCTGCGGACGAGAGCCGACGGAAGCGGGGATGTGCGGAGTGACGGCGTTTCTCTTCCGCAGGAGCCCTTAGGAGGGCTGAAGCCCTGCTTTCCTTTCAAGGGCGAAACACGGGCCTGCTGGTGGTGGGAGGCAGTGAAGGAAGGCCTCCTTTTGCATGGTTTGCGTGTGCAGCTCCTGCTTTGCCTATGAAAGTGCCTTTCTCTCGAGCCATGTGTTCTCTCACTTTGACCTTTCCTGGGCTCACTCTGGGGGCGGGGCGTGTGGGTGTGTTTGGGCTCAGTCAGGGGGCGGGGGGGTGGGGCGTGTGGGTGTGTTTGGGCTCAGTCAGGGGGCGGGAGGGGCGGGGCTTCTGTCTGTTTGGGCTCACTGGGGGGGGCGGGGCGTGTGTGTGTGTGTGTGTGTGTGTGTGTGTGTGTGTGTGTGTGTGTGTGTGTGTGTGTGTGTGTGTGTGTGTGTGTGTGTGTGTGTGTGTGTGTGTGTGTGTGTGTGTGTGTGTGTGTGTGTGTGTGTGTGTGTGTGTGTGTGTGTGTGTGTGTGTGTGTGTGTGTGTGTGTGTGTGTGTGTGTGTGTGTGTGTGTGTGTGTGTGTGTGTGTGTGTGTGTGTGTGTGTGTGTGTGTGTGTGTGTGTGTGTGTGTGTGTGTGTGTGTGTGTGTGTGTGTGTGTGTGTGTGTGTGTGTGTGTGTGTGTCGGGGGGGGGCACTAGGGCCTCTGCACACTCCGCCTGGGAACTGCCCCGGGGCTAAGAGCTGGGGGGGCAGGCTCCCAGGGCAGGCAGCCTGGGGCCGCAGGGCACCTCTGCCGGGAAGGTAGGGACGGTGCTGCTTGGCTGGTGGAACTTGGCCCTCGGGAGGCCGGATTTCCACTCCCAGGGCAGTGCCGCAGAGCTTGCGAGAGGGGAGACGCAGAGGAAGGTGAAGGGGCCAGGCGTGGCTGGGAGGTGGATTGTGATGCCGTTTCCACGGCAGCGAGGCGAGTGCCTTGCGGCAGTCGTCGGGCAGACACTGTGACGTCATCAAGTGCCTCACCGAGTCCAAAGCGGCCCGGCCGAGAGCTCGGGCGGCGGGAAGGGCTAGCAGAGGCCGGCGAAGCCAAGACAGTCGGGCTGCCGCTTGTGAGGTCATGGCACGAGAGCAACGGGATTGGCCAGGAGCAGGCAGGTGTCATGAGGTCATGGAGGAGAGCAGCTGGGAAGGCTGCAGAGAAGACGAGTGCCTGCGGACGAGAGCCGACGGAAGCGGGGATGTGCGGAGTGACGGCGTTTCTCTTCCGCAGGAGCCCTTAGGAGGGCTGAAGCCCTGCTTTCCTTTCAAGGGCGAAACACGGGCCTGCTGGTGGTGGGAGGCAGTGAAGGAAGGCCTCCTTTTGCATGGTTTGCGTGTGCAGCTCCTGCTTTGCCTATGAAAGTGCCTTTCTCTCGAGCCATGTGTTGTCTCACTTTGACCTTTCCTGGGCTCACTCTGGGGGCGGGGCGTGTGGGTGTGTTTGGGCTCAGTCAGGGGGTGGGGGGGTGGGGCGTCTGTCTGTTTGGGCTCAGTCAGGGGGCGGGAGGGGCGGGGCTTCTGTCTGTTTGGGGGGGGGGGGTGGTGGTGTGTGTGTGTGTGTGTGTGTGGGTGGGTGGGTGTGTGTGTGTGTGTGTGTGTGTGTGTGTGTGTGTGTGTGTGTGTGTGTGTGTGTGTGTGTGTGTGTGTGTGTGTGTGTGTGTGTGTGTGTGTGTGTGTGTGTGTGTGTGTGTGTGTGTGTGTGTGTGTGTGTGTGTGTGTGTGTGTGTGTGTGTGTGTGTGTGTGTGTGTGTGTGTGTGTGTGTGTGTGTGTGTGTGTGTGTGTGTGTGTGTGTGTGTGTGTGTGTGTGTGTGTGTGTGTGTGTGTGTGTGTCGGGGGGGGGCACTAGGGCCTCTGCACACTCCGCCTGGGAACTGCCCCGGGGCTAAGAGCTGGGGGGGCAGGCTCCCAGGGCAGGCAGCCTGGGGCCGCAGGGCACCTCTGCCGGGAAGGTAGGGACGGTGCTGCTTGGCTGGTGGAACTTGGCCCTCGGGAGGCCGGATTTCCACTCCCAGGGCAGTGCCGCAGAGCTTGCGAGAGGGGAGACGCAGAGGAAGGTGAAGGGGCCAGGCGTGGCTGGGAGGTGGATTGTGATGCCGTTTCCACGGCAGCGAGGCGAGTGCCTTGCGGCAGTCGTCGGGCAGACACTGTGACGTCATCAAGTGCCTCACCGAGTCCAAAGCGGCCCGGCCGAGAGCTCGGGCGGCGGGAAGGGCTAGCAGAGGCCGGCGAAGCCAAGACAGTCGGGCTGCCGCTTGTGAGGTCATGGCACGAGAGCAACGGGATTGGCCAGGAGCAGGCAGGTGTCATGAGGTCATGGAGGAGAGCAGCTGGGAAGGCTGCAGAGAAGACGAGTGCCTGCGGACGAGAGCCGACGGAAGCGGGGATGTGCGGAGTGACGGCGTTTCTCTTCCGCAGGAGCCCTTAGGAGGGCTGAAGCCCTGCTTTCCTTTCAAGGGCGAAACACGGGCCTGCTGGTGGTGGGAGGCAGTGAAGGAAGGCCTCCTTTTGCATGGTTTGCGTGTGCAGCTCCTGCTTTGCCTATGAAAGTGCCTTTCTCTCGAGCCATGTGTTGTCTCACTTTGACCTTTCCTGGGCTCACTCTGGGGGCGGGGCGTGTGGGTGTGTTTGGGCTCAGTCAGGGGGTGGGGGGGTGGGGCGTCTGTCTGTTTGGGCTCAGTCAGGGGGCGGGAGGGGCGGGGCTTCTGTCTGTTTGGGGGGGGGGGGTGGTGGTGGGTGTGTGTGTGTGTGTGTGTGTGTGTGTGTGTGTGTGTGTGTGTGTGTGTGTGTGTGTGTGTGTGTGTGTGTGTGTGTGTGTGTGTGTGTGTGTGTGTGTGTGTGTGTGTGTGTGTGTGTGTGTGTGTGTGTGTGTGTGTGTGTGTGTGTGTGTGTGTGTGTGTCGGGGGGGGGCACTAGGGCCTCTGCACACTCCGCCTGGGAACTGCCCCGGGGCTAAGAGCTGGGGGGGCAGGCTCCCAGGGCAGGCAGCCTGGGGCCGCAGGGCACCTCTGCCGGGAAGGTAGGGACGGTGCTGCTTGGCTGGTGGAACTTGGCCCTCGGGAGGCCGGATTTCCACTCCCAGGGCAGTGCCGCAGAGCTTGCGAGAGGGGAGACGCAGAGGAAGGTGAAGGGGCCAGGCGTGGCTGGGAGGTGGATTGTGATGCCGTTTCCACGGCAGCGAGGCGAGTGCCTTGCGGCAGTCGTCGGGCAGACACTGTGACGTCATCAAGTGCCTCACCGAGTCCAAAGCGGCCCGGCCGAGAGCTCGGGCGGCGGGAAGGGCTAGCAGAGGCCGGCGAAGCCAAGACAGTCGGGCTGCCGCTTGTGAGGTCATGGCACGAGAGCAACGGGATTGGCCAGGAGCAGGCAGGTGTCATGAGGTCATGGAGGAGAGCAGCTGGGAAGGCTGCAGAGAAGACGAGTGCCTGCGGACGAGAGCCGACGGAAGCGGGGATGTGCGGAGTGACGGCGTTTCTCTTCCGCAGGAGCCCTTAGGAGGGCTGAAGCCCTGCTTTCCTTTCAACGAAACACGGGCCTGCTGGTGGTGGGAGGCAGTGAAGGAAGGCCTCCTTTTGCATGGTTTGCGTGTGCAGCTCCTGCTTTGCCTATGAAAGTGCCTTTCTCTCGAGCCATGTGTTCTCTCACTTTGACCTTTCCTGGGCTCACTCTGGGGGCGGGGCGTGTGGGTGTGTTTGGGCTCAGTCAGGGGGCGGGGGGGTGGGGCGTGTGGGTGTGTTTGGGCTCAGTCAGGGGGCGGGAGGGGCGGGGCTTCTGTCTGTTTGGGCTCACTGGGGGGGGCGGGGCGTGTGTGTGTGTGTGTGTGTGTGTGTGTGTGTGTGTGTGTGTGTGTGTGTGTGTGTGTGTGTGTGTGTGTGTGTGTGTGTGTGTGTGTGTGTGTGTGTGTGTGTGTGTGTGTGTGTGTGTGTGTGTGTGTGTGTGTGTGTGTGTGTGTGTGTGTGTGTGTGTGTGTGTGTGTGTGTGTGTGTGTGTGTGTGTGTGTGTGTGTGTGTGTGTGTGTGTGTGTGTGTGTGTGTGTGTGTGTGTGTGTGTGTGTGTGTGTGTGTGTGTGTGTGTGTGTGTGTGTGTGTGTCGGGGGGGGGCACTAGGGCCTCTGCACACTCCGCCTGGGAACTGCCCCGGGGCTAAGAGCTGGGGGGGCAGGCTCCCAGGGCAGGCAGCCTGGGGCCGCAGGGCACCTCTGCCGGGAAGGTAGGGACGGTGCTGCTTGGCTGGTGGAACTTGGCCCTCGGGAGGCCGGATTTCCACTCCCAGGGCAGTGCCGCAGAGCTTGCGAGAGGGGAGACGCAGAGGAAGGTGAAGGGGCCAGGCGTGGCTGGGAGGTGGATTGTGATGCCGTTTCCACGGCAGCGAGGCGAGTGCCTTGCGGCAGTCGTCGGGCAGACACTGTGACGTCATCAAGTGCCTCACCGAGTCCAAAGCGGCCCGGCCGAGAGCTCGGGCGGCGGGAAGGGCTAGCAGAGGCCGGCGAAGCCAAGACAGTCGGGCTGCCGCTTGTGAGGTCATGGCACGAGAGCAACGGGATTGGCCAGGAGCAGGCAGGTGTCATGAGGTCATGGAGGAGAGCAGCTGGGAAGGCTGCAGAGAAGACGAGTGCCTGCGGACGAGAGCCGACGGAAGCGGGGATGTGCGGAGTGACGGCGTTTCTCTTCCGCAGGAGCCCTTAGGAGGGCTGAAGCCCTGCTTTCCTTTCAAGGGCGAAACACGGGCCTGCTGGTGGTGGGAGGCAGTGAAGGAAGGCCTCCTTTTGCATGGTTTGCGTGTGCAGCTCCTGCTTTGCCTATGAAAGTGCCTTTCTCTCGAGCCATGTGTTGTCTCACTTTGACCTTTCCTGGGCTCACTCTGGGGGCGGGGCGTGTGGGTGTGTTTGGGCTCAGTCAGGGGGTGGGGGGGTGGGGCGTCTGTCTGTTTGGGCTCAGTCAGGGGGCGGGAGGGGCGGGGCTTCTGTCTGTTTGGGGGGGGGGGGTGGTGGTGGGTGTGTGTGTGGTGTGTGTGTGTGTGTGTGTGTGTGTGTGTGTGTGTGTGTGTGTGTGTGTGTGTGTGTGTGTGTGTGTGTGTGTGTGTGTGTGTGTGTGTGTGTGTGTGTGTGTGTGTGTGTGTGTGTGTGTGTGTGTGTGTGTGTGTGTGTGTGTGTGTGTGTGTGTGTGTGTGTGTGTGTGTGTGTGTGTGTGTGTGTGTGTGTGTGTGTCGGGGGGGGGGCACTAGGGCCTCTGCACACTCCGCCTGGGAACTGCCCCGGGGCTAAGAGCTGGGGGGGCAGGCTCCCAGGGCAGGCAGCCTGGGGCCGCAGGGCACCTCTGCCGGGAAGGTAGGGACGGTGCTGCTTGGCTGGTGGAACTTGGCCCTCGGGAGGCCGGATTTCCACTCCCAGGGCAGTGCCGCAGAGCTTGCGAGAGGGGAGACGCAGAGGAAGGTGAAGGGGCCAGGCGTGGCTGGGAGGTGGATTGTGATGCCGTTTCCACGGCAGCGAGGCGAGTGCCTTGCGGCAGTCGTCGGGCAGACACTGTGACGTCATCAAGTGCCTCACCGAGTCCAAAGCGGCCCGGCCGAGAGCTCGGGCGGCGGGAAGGGCTAGCAGAGGCCGGCGAAGCCAAGACAGTCGGGCTGCCGCTTGTGAGGTCATGGCACGAGAGCAACGGGATTGGCCAGGAGCAGGCAGGTGTCATGAGGTCATGGAGGAGAGCAGCTGGGAAGGCTGCAGAGAAGACGAGTGCCTGCGGACGAGAGCCGACGGAAGCGGGGATGTGCGGAGTGACGGCGTTTCTCTTCCGCAGGAGCCCTTAGGAGGGCTGAAGCCCTGCTTTCCTTTCAAGGGCGAAACACGGGCCTGCTGGTGGTGGGAGGCAGTGAAGGAAGGCCTCCTTTTGCATGGTTTGCGTGTGCAGCTCCTGCTTTGCCTATGAAAGTGCCTTTCTCTCGAGCCATGTGTTCTCTCACTTTGACCTTTCCTGGGCTCACTCTGGGGGCGGGGCGTGTGGGTGTGTTTGGGCTCAGTCAGGGGGTGGGGGGGTGGGGCGTCTGTCTGTTTGGGCTCAGTCAGGGGGCGGGAGGGGCGGGGCTTCTGTCTGTTTGGGGGGTGGTGTGTGTGTGTGTGTGTGTGTGTGTGTGTGTGTGTGTGTGTGTGTGTGTGTGTGTGTGTGTGTGTGTGTGTGTGTGTGTGTGTGTGTGTGTGTGTGTGTGTGTGTGTGTGTGTGTGTGTGTGTGTGTGTGTGTGTGTGTGTGTGTGTGTGTGTGTGTGTGTGTGTGTGTGTGTGTGTGTGTGTGTGTGTGTGTGTGTGTGTGTGTGTGTGTGTGTGTGTGTGTGTGTGTGTGTGTGTGTGTGTGTGTGTGTGTGTGTGTGTGTGTGTGTGTGTGTGTGTGTGTCGGGGGGGGGCACTAGGGCCTCTGCACACTCCGCCTGGGAACTGCCCCGGGGCTAAGAGCTGGGGGGGCAGGCTCCCAGGGCAGGGAGCCTGGGGCCGCAGGGCACCTCTGCCGGGAAGGTAGGGACGGTGCTGCTTGGCTGGTGGAACTTGGCCCTCGGGAGGCCGGATTTCCACTCCCAGGGCAGTGCCGCAGAGCTTGCGAGAGGGGAGACGCAGAGGAAGGTGAAGGGGCCAGGCGTGGCTGGGAGGTGGATTGTGATGCCGTTTCCACGGCAGCGAGGCGAGTGCCTTGCGGCAGTCGTCGGGCAGACACTGTGACGTCATCAAGTGCCTCACCGAGTCCAAAGCGGCCCGGCCGAGAGCTCGGGCGGCGGGAAGGGCTAGCAGAGGCCGGCGAAGCCAAGACAGTCGGGCTGCCGCTTGTGAGGTCATGGCACGAGAGCAACGGGATTGGCCAGGAGCAGGCAGGTGTCATGAGGTCATGGAGGAGAGCAGCTGGGAAGGCTGCAGAGAAGACGAGTGCCTGCGGACGAGAGCCGACGGAAGCGGGGATGTGCGGAGTGACGGCGTTTCTCTTCCGCAGGAGCCCTTAGGAGGGCTGAAGCCCTGCTTTCCTTTCAAGGGCGAAACACGGGCCTGCTGGTGGTGGGAGGCAGTGAAGGAAGGCCTCCTTTTGCATGGTTTGCGTGTGCAGCTCCTGCTTTGCCTATGAAAGTGCCTTTCTCTCGAGCCATGTGTTCTCTCACTTTGACCTTTCCTGGGCTCACTCTGGGGGCGGGGCGTGTGGGTGTGTTTGGGCTCAGTCAGGGGGCGGGGGGGGTGGGGCGTGTGGGTGTGTTTGGGCTCAGTCAGGGGGCGGGAGGGGCGGGGCTTCTGTCTGTTTGGGCTCACTGGGGGGGGCGGGGCGTGTGTGTGTGTGTGTGTGTGTGTGTGTGTGTGTGTGTGTGTGTGTGTGTGTGTGTGTGTGTGTGTGTGTGTGTGTGTGTGTGTGTGTGTGTGTGTGTGTGTGTGTGTGTGTGTGTGTGTGTGTGTGTGTGTGTGTGTGTGTGTGTGTGTGTGTGTGTGTGTGTGTGTGTGTGTGTGTGTGTGTGTGTGTGTGTGTGTGTGTGTGTGTGTGTGTGTGTGTGTGTGTGTGTGTGTGTGTGTGTGTGTGTGTGTGTGTGTGTGTGTGTGTGTGTGTGTGTGTGTGTGTGTGTGTCGGGGGGGGGCACTAGGGCCTCTGCACACTCCGCCTGGGAACTGCCCCGGGGCTAAGAGCTGGGGGGGCAGGCTCCCAGGGCAGGCAGCCTGGGGCCGCAGGGCACCTCTGCCGGGAAGGTAGGGACGGTGCTGCTTGGCTGGTGGAACTTGGCCCTCGGGAGGCCGGATTTCCACTCCCAGGGCAGTGCCGCAGAGCTTGCGAGAGGGGAGACGCAGAGGAAGGTGAAGGGGCCAGGCGTGGCTGGGAGGTGGATTGTGATGCCGTTTCCACGGCAGCGAGGCGAGTGCCTTGCGGCAGTCGTCGGGCAGACACTGTGACGTCATCAAGTGCCTCACCGAGTCCAAAGCGGCCCGGCCGAGAGCTCGGGCGGCGGGAAGGGCTAGCAGAGGCCGGCGAAGCCAAGACAGTCGGGCTGCCGCTTGTGAGGTCATGGCACGAGAGCAACGGGATTGGCCAGGAGCAGGCAGGTGTCATGAGGTCATGGAGGAGAGCAGCTGGGAAGGCTGCAGAGAAGACGAGTGCCTGCGGACGAGAGCCGACGGAAGCGGGGATGTGCGGAGTGACGGCGTTTCTCTTCCGCAGGAGCCCTTAGGAGGGCTGAAGCCCTGCTTTCCTTTCAAGGGCGAAACACGGGCCTGCTGGTGGTGGGAGGCAGTGAAGGAAGGCCTCCTTTTGCATGGTTTGCGTGTGCAGCTCCTGCTTTGCCTATGAAAGTGCCTTTCTCTCGAGCCATGTGTTCTCTCACTTTGACCTTTCCTGGGCTCACTCTGGGGGCGGGGCGTGTGGGTGTGTTTGGGCTCAGTCAGGGGGTGGGGGGGTGGGGCGTCTGTCTGTTTGGGCTCAGTCAGGGGGCGGGAGGGGCGGGGCTTCTGTCTGTTTGGGGGGTGGTGTGTGTGTGTGTGTGTGTGTGTGTGTGTGTGTGTGTGTGTGTGTGTGTGTGTGTGTGTGTGTGTGTGTGTGTGTGTGTGTGTGTGTGTGTGTGTGTGTGTGTGTGTGTGTGTGTGTGTGTGTGTGTGTGTGTGTGTGTGTGTGTGTGTGTGTGTGTGTGTGTGTGTGTGTGTGTGTGTGTGTGTGTGTGTGTGTGTGTGTGTGTGTGTGTGTGTGTGTGTGTGTGTGTGTGTGTGTGTGTGTGTGTGTGTGTGTGTCGGGGGGGGGCACTAGGGCCTCTGCACACT
Source organism: Pelecanus crispus (assembly GCF_030463565.1). NCBI lineage: Eukaryota > Metazoa > Chordata > Aves > Pelecaniformes > Pelecanidae > Pelecanus > Pelecanus crispus. The sequence continues at coordinate 4,946 of NW_027461404.1, read as the reverse complement.
CCGCCTGGGAACTGCCCCGGGGCTAAGAGCTGGGGGGGCAGGCTCCCAGGGCAGGGAGCCTGGGGCCGCAGGGCACCTCTGCCGGGAAGGTAGGGACGGTGCTGCTTGGCTGGTGGAACTTGGCCCTCGGGAGGCCGGATTTCCACTCCCAGGGCAGTGCCGCAGAGCTTGCGAGAGGGGAGACGCAGAGGAAGGTGAAGGGGCCAGGCGTGGCTGGGAGGTGGATTGTGATGCCGTTTCCACGGCAGCGAGGCGAGTGCCTTGCGGCAGTCGTCGGGCAGACACTGTGACGTCATCAAGTGCCTCACCGAGTCCAAAGCGGCCCGGCCGAGAGCTCGGGCGGCGGGAAGGGCTAGCAGAGGCCGGCGAAGCCAAGACAGTCGGGCTGCCGCTTGTGAGGTCATGGCACGAGAGCAACGGGATTGGCCAGGAGCAGGCAGGTGTCATGAGGTCATGGAGGAGAGCAGCTGGGAAGGCTGCAGAGAAGACGAGTGCCTGCGGACGAGAGCCGACGGAAGCGGGGATGTGCGGAGTGACGGCGTTTCTCTTCCGCAGGAGCCCTTAGGAGGGCTGAAGCCCTGCTTTCCTTTCAAGGGCGAAACACGGGCCTGCTGGTGGTGGGAGGCAGTGAAGGAAGGCCTCCTTTTGCATGGTTTGCGTGTGCAGCTCCTGCTTTGCCTATGAAAGTGCCTTTCTCTCGAGCCATGTGTTCTCTCACTTTGACCTTTCCTGGGCTCACTCTGGGGGCGGGGCGTGTGGGTGTGTTTGGGCTCAGTCAGGGGGCGGGGGGGGTGGGGCGTGTGGGTGTGTTTGGGCTCAGTCAGGGGGCGGGAGGGGCGGGGCTTCTGTCTGTTTGGGCTCACTGGGGGGGGCGGGGCGTGTGTGTGTGTGTGTGTGTGTGTGTGTGTGTGTGTGTGTGTGTGTGTGTGTGTGTGTGTGTGTGTGTGTGTGTGTGTGTGTGTGTGTGTGTGTGTGTGTGTGTGTGTGTGTGTGTGTGTGTGTGTGTGTGTGTGTGGTGTGTGTGTGTGTGTGTGTGTGTGTGTGTGTGTGTGTGTGTGTGTGTGTGTGTGTGTGTGTGTGTGTGTGTGTGTGTGTGTGTGTGTGTGTGTGTGTGTGTGTGTGTGTGTGTGTGTGTGTGTGTGTGTGTGTGTGTGTGTGTGTGTGTGTGTGTGTGTGTGTGTGTGTGTGTGTGTGTGTGTCGGGGGGGGGCACTAGGGCCTCTGCACACTCCGCCTGGGAACTGCCCCGGGGCTAAGAGCTGGGGGGGCAGGCTCCCAGGGCAGGGAGCCTGGGGCCGCAGGGCACCTCTGCCGGGAAGGTAGGGACGGTGCTGCTTGGCTGGTGGAACTTGGCCCTCGGGAGGCCGGATTTCCACTCCCAGGGCAGTGCCGCAGAGCTTGCGAGAGGGGAGACGCAGAGGAAGGTGAAGGGGCCAGGCGTGGCTGGGAGGTGGATTGTGATGCCGTTTCCACGGCAGCGAGGCGAGTGCCTTGCGGCAGTCGTCGGGCAGACACTGTGACGTCATCAAGTGCCTCACCGAGTCCAAAGCGGCCCGGCCGAGAGCTCGGGCGGCGGGAAGGGCTAGCAGAGGCCGGCGAAGCCAAGACAGTCGGGCTGCCGCTTGTGAGGTCATGGCACGAGAGCAACGGGATTGGCCAGGAGCAGGCAGGTGTCATGAGGTCATGGAGGAGAGCAGCTGGGAAGGCTGCAGAGAAGACGAGTGCCTGCGGACGAGAGCCGACGGAAGCGGGGATGTGCGGAGTGACGGCGTTTCTCTTCCGCAGGAGCCCTTAGGAGGGCTGAAGCCCTGCTTTCCTTTCAAGGGCGAAACACGGGCCTGCTGGTGGTGGGAGGCAGTGAAGGAAGGCCTCCTTTTGCATGGTTTGCGTGTGCAGCTCCTGCTTTGCCTATGAAAGTGCCTTTCTCTCGAGCCATGTGTTCTCTCACTTTGACCTTTCCTGGGCTCACTCTGGGGGCGGGGCGTGTGGGTGTGTTTGGGCTCAGTCAGGGGGCGGGGGGGTGGGGCGTGTGGGTGTGTTTGGGCTCAGTCAGGGGGCGGGAGGGGCGGGGCTTCTGTCTGTTTGGGCTCACTGGGGGGGGCGGGGCGTGTGTGTGTGTGTGTGTGTGTGTGTGTGTGTGTGTGTGTGTGTGTGTGTGTGTGTGTGTGTGTGTGTGTGTGTGTGTGTGTGTGTGTGTGTGTGTGTGTGTGTGTGTGTGTGTGTGTGTGTGTGTGTGTGTGTGTGTGTGTGTGTGTGTGTGTGTGTGTGTGTGTGTGTGTGTGTGTGTGTGTGTGTGTGTGTGTGTGTGTGTGTGTGTGTGTGTGTGTGTGTGTGTGTGTGTGTGTGTGTGTGTGTGTGTGTGTGTGTGTGTGTGTGTGTGTGTGTGTGTGTGTCGGGGGGGGGCACTAGGGCCTCTGCACACTCCGCCTGGGAACTGCCCCGGGGCTAAGAGCTGGGGGGGCAGGCTCCCAGGGCAGGCAGCCTGGGGCCGCAGGGCACCTCTGCCGGGAAGGTAGGGACGGTGCTGCTTGGCTGGTGGAACTTGGCCCTCGGGAGGCCGGATTTCCACTCCCAGGGCAGTGCCGCAGAGCTTGCGAGAGGGGAGACGCAGAGGAAGGTGAAGGGGCCAGGCGTGGCTGGGAGGTGGATTGTGATGCCGTTTCCACGGCAGCGAGGCGAGTGCCTTGCGGCAGTCGTCGGGCAGACACTGTGACGTCATCAAGTGCCTCACCGAGTCCAAAGCGGCCCGGCCGAGAGCTCGGGCGGCGGGAAGGGCTAGCAGAGGCCGGCGAAGCCAAGACAGTCGGGCTGCCGCTTGTGAGGTCATGGCACGAGAGCAACGGGATTGGCCAGGAGCAGGCAGGTGTCATGAGGTCATGGAGGAGAGCAGCTGGGAAGGCTGCAGAGAAGACGAGTGCCTGCGGACGAGAGCCGACGGAAGCGGGGATGTGCGGAGTGACGGCGTTTCTCTTCCGCAGGAGCCCTTAGGAGGGCTGAAGCCCTGCTTTCCTTTCAAGGGCGAAACACGGGCCTGCTGGTGGTGGGAGGCAGTGAAGGAAGGCCTCCTTTTGCATGGTTTGCGTGTGCAGCTCCTGCTTTGCCTATGAAAGTGCCTTTCTCTCGAGCCATGTGTTGTCTCACTTTGACCTTTCCTGGGCTCACTCTGGGGGCGGGGCGTGTGGGTGTGTTTGGGCTCAGTCAGGGGGTGGGGGGGTGGGGCGTCTGTCTGTTTGGGCTCAGTCAGGGGGCGGGAGGGGCGGGGCTTCTGTCTGTTTGGGGGGGGGGGGTGGTGGTGGGTGTGTGTGTGGGTGTGTGTGTGTGTGTGTGTGTGTGTGTGTGTGTGTGTGTGTGTGTGTGTGTGTGTGTGTGTGTGTGTGTGTGTGTGTGTGTGTGTGTGTGTGTGTGTGTGTGTGTGTGTGTGTGTGTGTGTGTGTGTGTGTGTGTGTGTGTGTGTGTGTGTGTGTGTGTGTGTGTGTGTGTGTGTCGGGGGGGGGCACTAGGGCCTCTGCACACTCCGCCTGGGAACTGCCCCGGGGCTAAGAGCTGGGGGGGCAGGCTCCCAGGGCAGGCAGCCTGGGGCCGCAGGGCACCTCTGCCGGGAAGGTAGGGACGGTGCTGCTTGGCTGGTGGAACTTGGCCCTCGGGAGGCCGGATTTCCACTCCCAGGGCAGTGCCGCAGAGCTTGCGAGAGGGGAGACGCAGAGGAAGGTGAAGGGGCCAGGCGTGGCTGGGAGGTGGATTGTGATGCCGTTTCCACGGCAGCGAGGCGAGTGCCTTGCGGCAGTCGTCGGGCAGACACTGTGACGTCATCAAGTGCCTCACCGAGTCCAAAGCGGCCCGGCCGAGAGCTCGGGCGGCGGGAAGGGCTAGCAGAGGCCGGCGAAGCCAAGACAGTCGGGCTGCCGCTTGTGAGGTCATGGCACGAGAGCAACGGGATTGGCCAGGAGCAGGCAGGTGTCATGAGGTCATGGAGGAGAGCAGCTGGGAAGGCTGCAGAGAAGACGAGTGCCTGCGGACGAGAGCCGACGGAAGCGGGGATGTGCGGAGTGACGGCGTTTCTCTTCCGCAGGAGCCCTTAGGAGGGCTGAAGCCCTGCTTTCCTTTCAAGGGCGAAACACGGGCCTGCTGGTGGTGGGAGGCAGTGAAGGAAGGCCTCCTTTTGCATGGTTTGCGTGTGCAGCTCCTGCTTTGCCTATGAAAGTGCCTTTCTCTCGAGCCATGTGTTCTCTCACTTTGACCTTTCCTGGGCTCACTCTGGGGGCGGGGCGTGTGGGTGTGTTTGGGCTCAGTCAGGGGGTGGGGGGGTGGGGCGTCTGTCTGTTTGGGCTCAGTCAGGGGGCGGGAGGGGCGGGGCTTCTGTCTGTTTGGGGGGTGGTGTGTGTGTGTGTGTGTGTGTGTGTGTGTGTGTGTGTGTGTGTGTGTGTGTGTGTGTGTGTGTGTGTGTGTGTGTGTGTGTGTGTGTGTGTGTGTGTGTGTGTGTGTGTGTGTGTGTGTGTGTGTGTGTGTGTGTGTGTGTGTGTGTGTGTGTGTGTGTGTGTGTGTGTGTGTGTGTGTGTGTGTGTGTGTGTGTGTGTGTGTGTGTGTGTGTGTGTGTGTGTGTGTGTGTGTGTGTGTGTGTGTGTGTGTGTGTGTGTGTGTGTGTGTGTGTGTGTGTGTGTGTGTGTCGGGGGGGGGCACTAGGGCCTCTGCACACTCCGCCTGGGAACTGCCCCGGGGCTAAGAGCTGGGGGGGCAGGCTCCCAGGGCAGGGAGCCTGGGGCCGCAGGGCACCTCTGCCGGGAAGGTAGGGACGGTGCTGCTTGGCTGGTGGAACTTGGCCCTCGGGAGGCCGGATTTCCACTCCCAGGGCAGTGCCGCAGAGCTTGCGAGAGGGGAGACGCAGAGGAAGGTGAAGGGGCCAGGCGTGGCTGGGAGGTGGATTGTGATGCCGTTTCCACGGCAGCGAGG
>NW_027461403.1:0-32162 GCF_030463565.1 Pelecanus crispus | reverse complement strand
TTTTTGCCCGAAGCCGGCACGGGGCTTGCGAACGTCCGGCGGCCCATTTCTCCCACGCCAAGGGGGCCAGCCCCGAAAGCTGTGGCCAGCCCTCGGCGCCCACTGCCGCCGCTTCCCACGGCACCACAGAGCCTGGGGCTGCGGTGTCACCGGTGCCGCCGAGGCCCCGACGTCCGAGGCCCGCTCGGGGCCGTTTTTTTGCCCGAAGCCGGCACGGGGCTTGCGAACGTCCGGCGATTTCTCCCACGCCAAAGGGGCCAGCCCCGAAAGCTGTGGCCGGCCCTCGGCGCCCACTGCCGCCGCTTCCACGGCACCACAGAGCCTGGGGCTGCGGTGTCACCGGTGGCCGCCGAGGCCCCGACGTCCGAGGCCCGCTCGGGGCCGTTTTTTGCCCGAAGCCGGCACGGGGCTTGCGAACGTCCGGCCGATTTCTCCCACGCCAAGGGGCCAGCCCCGAAAGCTGTGGACGGCCCTCGGCGCCCACTGCCGCCGCTTCCACGGCACCACAGAGCCTGGGGCTGCGGTGTCACCGGTGCCGCCGAGGCCCCGACGTCCGAGGCCCGCTCGGGGCCGTTTTTTGCCCGAAGCCGGCACGGGGCTTGCGAACGTCCGGCCGATTTCTCCCACGCCAAGGGGGCCAGCCCCGAAAGCTGTGGCCGGCCCTCGGCGCCCACTGCCGCCGCTTCCACGGCACCACAGAGCCTGGGGCTGCGGTGTCACCGGTGCCGCCGAGGCCCCGACGTCCGAGGCCCGCTCGGGGCCGTTTTTTTGCCCGAAGCCGGCACGGGGCTTGCGAACGTCCGGCCATTTCTCCCACGCCAAGGGGGCCAGCCCCGAAAGCTGTGGCCAGCCCTCGGCGCCCACTGCCGCCGCTTCCACGGCACCACAGAGCCTGGGGCTGCGGTGTCACCGGTGCCGCCGAGGCCCCGACGTCCGAGGCCCGCTCGGGGGCCGTTTTTTGCCCGAAGCCGGCACGGGCTTGCGAACGTCCGGCCATTTCTCCCACGCCAAGGGGGCCAGCCCCGAAAGCTGTGGCCAGGCCCTCGGCGCCCACTGCCGCCGCTTCCACGGCACCACAGAGCCTGGGGCTGCGGTGTCACCGGTGCCGCCGAGGCCCCGACGTCCGAGGCCCGCTCGGGGCCGTTTTTTGCCCGAAGCCGGCACGGGGCTTGCGAACGTCCGGCCATTTCTCCCACGCCAAGGGGGCCAGCCCCGAAAGCTGTGGCCAGCCCTCGGCGCCCACTGCCGCCGCTTCCACGGCACCACAGAGCCTGGGGCTGCGGTGTCCACCGGTGCCGCCGAGGCCCCGACGTCCGAGGCCCGCTCGGGGCCGTTTTTGCCCGAAGCCGGCACGGGGCTTGCGAACGTCCGGGCCATTTCTCCCACGCCAAGGGGGCCAGCCCCGAAAGCTGTGGCCAGCCCTCGGCGCCCACTGCCGCCGCTTCCACGGCACCACAGAGCCTGGGGCTGCGGGTGTCACCGGTGCCCCGCCGAGGCCCCGACGTCCGAGGCCCGCTCGGGGCCGTTTTTTGCCCGAAGCCGGCACGGGGCTTGCGAACGTCCGGCCATTTCTCCCACGCCAAGGGGGGCCAGCCCCGAAAGCTGTGGCCAGCCCTCGGCGCCCACTGCCGCCGCTTCCACGGCACCACAGAGCCTGGGGCTGCGGTGTCACCGGTGCCGCCGAGGCCCCGACGTCCGAGGCCCGCTCGGGGCCGTTTTTTGCCCGAAGCCGGCACGGGGCTTGCGAACGTCCGGCCATTTCTCCCACGCCAAGGGGGCCAGCCCCGAAAGCTGTGGCCGGCCCTCGGCGCCCACTGCCGCCGCTTCCACGGCACCACAGAGCCTGGGGCTGCGGTGTCACCGGTGCCGCCGAGGCCCCCGACGTCCGAGGCCCGCTCGGGGCCGTTTTTTGCCCGAAGCCGGCACGGGGCTTGCGAACGTCCGGCGATTTCTCCCACGCCAAGGGGGCCAGCCCCGAAAGCTGTGGCCAGCCCTCGGCGCCCACTGCCGCCGCTTCCACGGCACCACAGAGCCTGGGGCTGCGGTGTCACCGGTGCCGCCGAGGCCCCGACGTCCGAGGCCCGCTCGGGGCCGTTTTTTGCCCGAAGCCGGCACGGGGCTTGCGAACGTCCGGGCATTTCTCCCACGCCAAGGGGCCAGCCCCGAAAGCTGTGGCCGGCCCTCGGCGCCCACTGCCGCCGCTTCCACGGCACCACAGAGCCTGGGGCTGCGGTGTCACCGGTGCCGCCGAGGCCCCGACGTCCGAGGCCCGCTCGGGGCCGTTTTTTGCCCGAAGCCGGCACGGGGCTTGCGAACGTCCGGCCGATTTCTCCCACGCCAAGGGGGCCAGCCCCGAAAGCTGTGGCCGGCCCTCGGCGCCCACTGCCGCCGCTTCCACGGCACCACAGAGCCTGGGGCTGCGGTGTCACGGTGCCGCCGAGGCCCCGACGTCCGAGGCCCGCTCGGGGCCGTTTTTTGCCCGAAGCCGGCACGGGGCTTGCGAACGTCCGGGGATTTCTCCCACGCCAAAGGGGCCAGCCCCGAAAGCTGTGGCCGGCCCTCGGCGCCCCACTGGCCACGCTGCTTCCACGGCACCACAGAGCCTGGGGGCTGCGGGTGTCACCGGTGGCCGCCGAGGCCCCCGACGTCCGAGGCCCGCTCGGGGGCCGTTTTTTGCCCGAAGCCGGCACGGGGCTTGCGAACGTCCGGGGATTTCTCCCACGCCAAGGGGGCCAGCCCCGAAAGCTGTGGCCAGCCCTCGGCGCCCACTGCCGCCGCTTCCACGGCACCACAGAGCCTGGGGCTGCGGTGTCACCGGTGCCGCCGAGGCCCCGACGTCCGAGGCCCGCTCGGGGCCGTTTTTTGCCCGAAGCCGGCACGGGGCTTGCGAACGTCCGGGCGATTTCTCCCACGCCAAGGGGGCCAGCCCCGAAAGCTGTGGCCAGCCCTCGGCGCCCACTGCCGCCGCTTCCACGGCACCACAGAGCCTGGGGCTGCGGTGTCACCGGTGCCGCCCGAGGCCCCACCGACGTCCGAGGCCCGCTCGGGGCCGTTTTTTGCCCGAAGCCGGCACGGGGCTTGCGAACGTCCGGCCCATTTCTCCCACGCCAAGGGGGCCAGCCCCGAAAGCTGTGGCCGGCCCTCGGCGCCCACTGCCGCCGCTTCCACGGCACCACAGAGCCTGGGGCTGCGGTGTCACCGGTGCCGCCGAGGCCCCGACGTCCGAGGCCCGCTCGGGGCCGTTTTTTGCCCGAAGCCGGCACGGGGCTTGCGAACGTCCGGGGATTTCTCCCACGCCAAAGGGGCCAGCCCCGAAAGCTGTGGCCGGCCCTCGGCGCCCACTGCCGCCGCTTCCACGGCACCACAGAGCCTGGGGCTGCGGTGTCACCGGTGCCGCCGAGGGCCCCGACGTCCGAGGCCCCGCTCGGGGCCGTTTTTTGCCCGAAGCCGGCACGGGGCTTGCGAACGTCCGGCCATTTCTCCCACGCCAAGGGGGCCAGCCCCGAAAGCTGTGGCCGGCCCTCGGCGCCCACTGCCGCCGCTTCCACGGCACCACAGAGCCTGGGGCTGCGGTGTCACCGGTGCCGCCGAGGCCCCGACGTCCGAGGCCCGCTCGGGGCCGTTTTTTGCCCGAAGCCGGCACGGGGCTTGCGAACGTCCGGCGATTTCTCCCACGCCAAAGGGGCCAGCCCCGAAAGCTGTGGCCGGCCCTCGGCGCCCACTGCCGCCGCTTCCACGGCACCACAGAGCCTGGGGCTGCGGTGTCACCGGTGCCGCCGAGGCCCCGACGTCCGAGGCCCGCTCGGGGCCGTTTTTTGCCCGAAGCCGGCACGGGGCTTGCGAACGTCCGGCCATTTCTCCCACGCCAAAGGGGCCAGCCCCGAAAGCTGTGGCCAGCCCTCGGCGCCCACTGCCGCCGCTTCCCACGGCACCACAGAGCCTGGGGCTGCGATGTCACCGGTGCCCGCCGAGGCCCCGACGTCCGAGGCCCGCTCGGGGCCGTTTTTTTGCCCGAAGCCGGCACGGGGCTTGCGAACGTCCGGCGATTTCTCCCACGCCAAGGGGGCCAGCCCCGAAAGCTGTGGCCGGCCCTCGGCGCCCACTGCCGCCGCTTCCACGGCACCACAGAGCCTGGGGCTGCGGTGTCACCGGTGCCCGCCGAGGCCCCGACGTCCGAGGCCCGCTCGGGGCCGTTTTTTGCCCGAAGCCGGCACGGGGCTTGCGAACGTCCGGCCATTTCTCCCACGCCAAGGGGGCCAGCCCCGAAAGCTGTGGCCGGCCCTCGGCGCCCACTGCCGCCGCTTCCACGGCACCACAGAGCCTGGGGCTGCGGTGTCACCGGGTGCCGCCGAGGCCCCGACGTCCGAGGCCCGCTCGGGGCCGTTTTTTGCCCGAAGCCGGCACGGGGCTTGCGAACGTCCGGCCATTTCTCCCACGCCAAGGGGGCCAGCCCCGAAAGCTGTGGCCAGCCCTCGGCGCCCACTGCCGCCGCTTCCACGGCACCACAGAGCCTGGGGCTGCGGTGTCACCGGTGCCGCCGAGGCCCCGACGTCCGAGGCCCGCTCGGGGCCGTTTTTTGCCCGAAGCCGGCACGGGGCTTGCGAACGTCCGGCCATTTCTCCCACGCCAAGGGGGCCAGCCCCGAAAGCTGTGGCCGGCCCTCGGCGCCCACTGCCGCCGCTTCCCACGGCACCACAGAGCCTGGGGCTGCGGTGTCACCGGTGCCGCCGAGCCCCGACGTCCGAGGCCCGCTCGGGGCCGTTTTTTGCCCGAAGCCGGCACGGGGCTTGCGAACGTCCGGCCATTTCTCCCACGCCAAGGGGGCCAGCCCCGAAAGCTGTGGCCGGCCCTCGGCGCCCACTGCCGCCGCTTCCACGGCACCACAGAGCCTGGGGCTGCGGTGTCACCGGTGCCGCCGAGGCCCCGACGTCCGAGGCCCGCTCGGGGCCGTTTTTTGCCCGAAGCCGGCACGGGGCTTGCGAACGTCCGGCCATTTCTCCCACGCCAAGGGGGCCAGCCCCGAAAGCTGTGGCCAGCCCTCGGCGCCACTGCCGCCGCTTCCACGGCACCACAGAGCCTGGGGCTGCGGTGTCACCGGTGCCGCCGAGGCCCCGACGTCCGAGGCCCGCTCGGGCCGTTTTTTGCCCGAAGCCGGCACGGGGCTTGCGAACCGTCCGGGGATTTCTCCCACGCCAAAGGGGCCAGCCCCGAAAGCTGTGGCCGGCCCTCGGCGCCCACTGCCGCCGCTTCCACGGCACCACAGAGCCTGGGGCTGCGGTGTCACCGGTGCCGCCGAGGCCCCGACGTCCGAGGCCCGCTCGGGGCCGTTTTTTGCCCGAAGCCGGCACGGGGCTTGCGAACGTCCGGCCATTTCTCCCACGCCAAGGGGGCCAGCCCCGAAAGCTGTGGCCGGCCCTCGGCGCCCACTGCCGCCGCTTCCACGGCACCACAGAGCCTGGGGCTGCGGTGTCACCGGTGCCGCCGAGGCCCCGACGTCCGAGGCCCGCTCGGGGCCGTTTTTTGCCCGAAGCCGGCACGGGGCTTGCGAACGTCCGGCGATTTCTCCCGCGCCAAGGGGGCCAGCCCCGAAAGCTGTGGCCGGCCCTCGGCGACCACTGCCGCCGCTTTCCACGGCACCACAGAGCCTGGGGCTGCGGTGTCACCGGTGCCGCCGAGGCCCCGACGTCCGAGGCCCGCTCGGGGCCGTTTTTTTGCCCGAAGCCGGCACGGGGCTTGCGAATGTCCGGCGATTTCTCCCACGCCAAAGGGGCCAGCCCCGAAAGCTGTGGCCGGCCCTCGGCGCCCACTGCCGCCGCTTCCACGGCACCACAGAGCCTGGGGCTGCGGTGTCACCGGTGCCGCCGAGGCCCCGACGTCCGAGGCCCGCTCGGGGCCGTTTTTTGCCCGAAGCCGGCACGGGGCTTGCGAACGTCCGGCCATTTCTCCCACGCCAAGGGGGCCAGCCCCGAAAGCTGTGGCCGGCCCTCGGCGCCCACTGCCGCCGCTTCCACGGCACCACAGAGCCTGGGGCTGCGGTGTCACCGGTGCCCGCCGAGGCCCCCGACGTCCGAGGCCCGCTCGGGCCGTTTTTTGCCCGAAGCCGGCACGGGGCTTGCGAACGTCCGGCGATTTCTCCCACGCCAAGGGGGCCAGCCCCGAAAGCTGTGGCCAGCCCTCGGCGCCCACTGCCGCCGCTTCCACGGCACCACAGAGCCTGGGGCTGCGGTGTCACCGGTGCCGCCGAGGCCCCCGACGTCCGAGGCCCGCTCGGGGCCGTTTTTTGCCCAAAGCCGGCACGGGGCTTGCGAACGTCCGGCCATTTCTCCCACGCCAAGGGGGCCAGCCCCGAAAGCTGTGGCCAGCCCTCGGCGCCCACTGCCGCCGCTTCCACGGCACCACAGAGCCTGGGGCTGCGGTGTCACCGGTGCCGCCGAGGCCCCGACGTCCGAGGCCCGCTCGGGGCCGTTTTTTGCCCGAAGCCGGCACGGGGCTTGCGAACGTCCGGGGATTTCTCCCACGCCAAAGGGGCCAGCCCCGAAAGCTGTGGCCGGCCCTCGGCGCCCACTGCCGCCGCTTCCACGGCACCACAGAGCCTGGGGCTGCGGTGTCACCGGTGCCGCCGAGGCCCCGACGTCCGAGGCCCGCTCGGGGCCGTTTTTTGCCCGAAGCCGGCACGGGGCTTGCGAACGTCCGGCCATTTCTCCCACGCCAAAGGGGCCAGCCCCGAAAGCTGTGGCCAGCCCTCGGCGCCCACTGCCGCCGCTTCCACGGCACCACAGAGCCTGGGGCTGCGGTGTCACCGGTGCCGCCGAGGCCCCGACGTCCGAGGCCCGCTCGGGGCCGTTTTTTGCCCGAAGCCGGCACGGGGCTTGCGAACGTCCGGCCATTTCTCCCACGCCAAGGGGGCCAGCCCCGAAAGCTGTGGCCAGCCCTCGGCGCCCACTGCCGCCGCTTCCACGGCACCACAGAGCCTGGGGCTGCGGTGTCACCGGTGCCGCCGAGGCCCCGACGTCCGAGGCCCGCTCGGGGCCGTTTTTTGCCCGAAGCCGGCACGGGGCTTGCGAACGTCCGGCGATTTCTCCCACGCCAAGGGGGCCAGCCCCGAAAGCTGTGGCCGGCCCTCGGCGCCCACTGCCGCCGCTTCCACGGCACCACAGAGCCTGGGGCTGCGGTGTCACCGGTGCCGCCGAGGCCCCGACGTCCGAGGCCCGCTCGGGGCCGTTTTTTGCCCGAAGCCGGCACGGGGCTTGCGAACGTCCGGCCATTTCTCCCACGCCAAGGGGGCCAGCCCCGAAAGCTGTGGCCAGCCCTCGGCGCCCACTGCCGCCGCTTCCACGGCACCACAGAGCCTGGGGCTGCGGTGTCACCGGTGCCGCCGAGGCCCCGACGTCCGAGGCCCGCTCGGGGCCGTTTTTTGCCCGAAGCCGGCACGGGGCTTGCGAACGTCCGGCGATTTCTCCCACGCCAAGGGGGCCAGCCCCGAAAGCTGTGGCCAGCCCTCGGTGCCCACTGCCGCCGCTTCCACGGCACCACAGAGCCTGGGGCTGCGGTGTCACCGGTGCCGCCGAGGCCCCGACGTCCGAGGCCCGCTCGGGGCCGTTTTTTGCCCGAAGCCGGCACGGGGCTTGCGAACGTCCGGCCATTTCTCCCACGCCAAGGGGGCCAGCCCCGAAAGCTGTGGCCAGCCCTCGGCGCCCACTGCCGCCGCTTCCACGGCACCACAGAGCCTGGGGCTGCGGTGTCACCAGTGCCGCCGAGGCCCCGACGTCCGAGGCCCGCTCGGGGCCGTTTTTTGCCCGAAGCCGGCACGGGGCTTGCGAACGTCCGGCCATTTCTCCCACGCCAAGGGGGCCAGCCCCGAAAGCTGTGGCCGGCCCTCGGCGCCCACTGCCGCCGCTTCCACGGCACCACAGAGCCTGGGGCTGCGGTGTCACCGGTGCCGCCGAGGCCCCGACGTCCGAGGCCCGCTCGGGGCCGTTTTTTGCCCGAAGCCGGCACGGGGCTTGCGAACGTCCGGCGATTTCTCCCACGCCAAGGGGGCCAGCCCCGAAAGCTGTGGCCGGCCCTCGGCGCCCACTGCCGCCGCTTCCACGGCACCACAGAGCCTGGGGCTGCGGTGTCACCGGTGCCGCCGAGGCCCCGACGTCCGAGGCCCGCTCGGGGCCGTTTTTTGCCCGAAGCCGGCACGGGGCTTGCGAACATCCGGGGATTTCTCCCACGCCAAAGGGGCCAGCCCCGAAAGCTGTGGCCGGCCCTCGGCGCCCACTGCCGCCGCTTCCACGGCACCACAGAGCCTGGGGCTGCGGTGTCACCGGTGCCGCCGAGGCCCCGACGTCCGAGGCCCGCTCGGGGCCGTTTTTTGCCCGAAGCCGGCACGGGGCTTGCGAACGTCCGGCCATTTCTCCCACGCCAAGGGGGCCAGCCCCGAAAGCTGTGGCCAGCCCTCGGCGCCCACTGCCACCGCTTCCACGGCACCACAGAGCCTGGGGCTGCGGTGTCACCGGTGCCGCCGAGGCCCCGACGTCCGAGGCCCGCTCGGGGCCGTTTTTTGCCCGAAGCCGGCACGGGGCTTGCGAACGTCCGGCGATTTCTCCCACGCCAAGGGGGCCAGCCCCGAAAGCTGTGGCCGGCCCTCGGCGCCCACTGCCGCCGCTTCCACGGCACCACAGAGCCTGGGGCTGCGGTGTCACCGGTGCCGCCGAGGCCCCGACGTCCGAGGCCCGCTCGGGGCCGTTTTTTGCCCGAAGCCGGCACGGGGCTTGCGAACGTCCGGGATTTCTCCCACGCCAAAGGGGCCAGCCCCGAAAGCTGTGGCCGGCCCTCGGCGCCCACTGCCGCCGCTTCCACGGCACCACAGAGCCTGGGGCTGCGGTGTCACCGGTGCCGCCGAGGCCCCGACGTCCGAGGCCCGCTCGGGGCCGTTTTTTTGCCCGAAGCCGGCACGGGGCTTGCGAACGTCCGGCCATTTCTCCCACGCCAAGGGGGCCAGCCCCGAAAGCTGTGGCCAGCCCTCGGCGCCCACTGCCGCCGCTTCCACGGCACCACAGAGCCTGGGGCTGCGGTGTCACCGGTGCCGCCGAGGCCCCGACGTCCGAGGCCCGCTCGGGGCCGTTTTTTGCCCGAAGCCGGCACGGGGCTTGCGAACGTCCGGCCATTTCTCCCACGCCAAGGGGGCCAGCCCCGAAAGCTGTGGCCAGCCCTCGGTGCCCACTGCCGCCGCTTCCACGGCACCACAGAGCCTGGGGCTGCGGTGTCACCGGTGCCGCCGAGGCCCCGACGTCCGAGGCCCGCTCGGGGCCGTTTTTTGCCCGAAGCCGGCACGGGGCTTGCGAACGTCCGGCCATTTCTCCCACGCCAAGGGGGCCAGCCCCGAAAGCTGTGGCCAGCCCTCGGCGCCCACTGCCGCCGCTTCCACGGCACCACAGAGCCTGGGGCTGCGGTGTCACCAGTGCCGCCGAGGCCCCGACGTCCGAGGCCCGCTCGGGGCCGTTTTTTGCCCGAAGCCGGCACGGGGCTTGCGAACGTCCGGCCATTTCTCCCACGCCAAGGGGGCCAGCCCCGAAAGCTGTGGCCGGCCCTCGGCGCCCACTGCCGCCGCTTCCACGGCACCACAGAGCCTGGGGCTGCGGTGTCACCGGTGCCGCCGAGGCCCCGACGTCCGAGGCCCGCTCGGGGCCGTTTTTTGCCCGAAGCCGGCACGGGGCTTGCGAACGTCCGGCGATTTCTCCCACGCCAAGGGGGCCAGCCCCGAAAGCTGTGGCCGGCCCTCGGCGCCCACTGCCGCCGCTTCCACGGCACCACAGAGCCTGGGGCTGCGGTGTCACCGGTGCCGCCGAGGCCCCGACGTCCGAGGCCCGCTCGGGGCCGTTTTTTGCCCGAAGCCGGCACGGGGCTTGCGAACGTTCGGCCATTTCTCCCACGCCAAAGGGGCCAGCCCCGAAAGCTGTGGCCGGCCCTCGGCGCCCACTGCCGCCGCTTCCACGGCACCACAGAGCCTGGGGCTGCGGTGTCACCGGTGCCGCCGAGGCCCCGACGTCCGAGGCCCGCTCGGGGCCGTTTTTTGCCCGAAGCCGGCACGGGGCTTGCGAACGTCCGGCGATTTCTCCCACGCCAAGGGGGCCAGCCCCGAAAGCTGTGGCCGGCCCTCGGCGCCCACTGCCGCCGCTTCCACGGCACCACAGAGCCTGGGGCTGCGGTGTCACCGGTGCCGCCGAGGCCCCGACGTCCGAGGCCCGCTCGGGGCCGTTTTTTGCCCGAAGCCGGCACGGGGCTTGCGAACGTCCGGCCATTTCTCCCACGCCAAGGGGGCCAGCCCCGAAAGCTGTGGCCGGCCCTCGGCGCCCACTGCCGCCGCTTCCACGGCACCACAGAGCCTGGGGCTGCGGTGTCACCGGTGCCGCCGAGGCCCCGACGTCCGAGGCCCGCTCGGGGCCGTTTTTTGCCCGAAGCCGGCACGGGGCTTGCGAACGTCCGGCCATTTCTCCCACGCCAAGGGGGCCAGCCCCGAAAGCTGTGGCCAGCCCTCGGCGCCCACTGCCGCCGCTTCCACGGCACCACAGAGCCTGGGGCTGCGGTGTCACCGGTGCCGCCGAGGCCCCGACGTCCGAGGCCCGCTCGGGGCCGTTTTTTGCCCGAAGCCGGCACGGGGCTTGCGAACGTCCGGGGATTTCTCCCACGCCAAAGGGGCCAGCCCCGAAAGCTGTGGCCGGCCCTCGGCGCCCACTGCCGCCGCTTCCACGGCACCACAGAGCCTGGGGCTGCGGTGTCACCGGTGCCGCCCAGGCCCCGACGTCCGAGGCCCGCTCGGGGCCGTTTTTTGCCCGAAGCCGGCACGGGGCTTGCGAACGTCCGGCGATTTCTCCCACGCCAAGGGGGCCAGCCCCGAAAGCTGTGGCCAGCCCTCGGCGCCCACTGCCGCCGCTTCCACGGCACCACAGAGCCTGGGGCTGCGGTGTCACCGGTGCCGCCGAGGCCCCGACGTCCGAGGCCCGCTCGGGGCCGTTTTTTGCCCGAAGCCGGCACGGGGCTTGCGAACGTCCGGCCATTTCTCCCACGCCAAGGGGGCCAGCCCCGAAAGCTGTGGCCAGCTCTCGGTGCCCACTGCCGCCGCTTCCACGGCACCACAGAGCCTGGGGCTGCGGTGTCACCGGTGCCGCCGAGGCCCCGACGTCCGAGGCCCGCTCGGGGCCGTTTTTTGCCCGAAGCCGGCACGGGGCTTGCGAACGTCCGGCCATTTCTCCCACGCCAAGGGGGCCAGCCCCGAAAGCTGTGGCCAGCCCTCGGCGCCCACTGCCGCCGCTTCCACGGCACCACAGAGCCTGGGGCTGCGGTGTCACCGGTGCCGCCGAGGCCCCGACGTCCGAGGCCCGCTCGGGGCCGTTTTTTGCCCGAAGCCGGCACGGGGCTTGCGAACGTTCGGCCATTTCTCCCACGCCAAGGGGGCCAGCCCCGAAAGCTGTGGCCAGCCCTCGGCGCCCACTGCCGCCGCTTCCACGGCACCACAGAGCCTGGGGCTGCGGTGTCACCGGTGCCGCCGAGGCCCCGACGTCCGAGGCCCGCTCGGGGCCGTTTTTTGCCCGAAGCCGGCACGGGGCTTGCGAACGTCCGGCCATTTCTCCCACGCCAAGGGGGCCAGCCCCGAAAGCTGTGGCCGGCCCTCGGCGCCCACTGCCGCCGCTTCCACGGCACCACAGAGCCTGGGGCTGCGGTGTCACCGGTGCCGCCGAGGCCCCGACGTCCGAGGCCCGCTCGGGGCCGTTTTTTGCCCGAAGCCGGCACGGGGCTTGCGAACGTCCGGCCATTTCTCCCACGCCAAGGGGGCCAGCCCCGAAAGCTGTGGCCAGCCCTCGGCGCCCACTGCCACCGCTTCCACGGCACCACAGAGCCTGGGGCTGCGGTGTCACCGGTGCCGCCGAGGCCCCGACGTCCGAGGCCCGCTCGGGGCCGTTTTTTGCCCGAAGCCGGCACGGGGCTTGCGAACGTCCGGCCATTTCTCCCACGCCAAAGGGGCCAGCCCCGAAAGCTGTGGCCAGCCCTCGGCGCCCACTGCCGCCGCTTCCACGGCACCACAGAGCCTGGGGCTGCGGTGTCACCGGTGCCGCCGAGGCCCCGACGTCCGAGGCCCGCTCGGGGCCGTTTTTTGCCCGAAGCCGGCACGGGGCTTGCGAACGTCCGGCCATTTCTCCCACGCCAAGGGGGCCAGCCCCGAAAGCTGTGGCCAGCCCTCGGCGCCCACTGCCGCCGCTTCCACGGCACCACAGAGCCTGGGGCTGCGGTGTCACCGGTGCCGCCGAGGC
This sequence comes from Pelecanus crispus, assembly GCF_030463565.1. Classification (NCBI taxonomy): domain Eukaryota; kingdom Metazoa; phylum Chordata; class Aves; order Pelecaniformes; family Pelecanidae; genus Pelecanus; species Pelecanus crispus. The sequence continues at coordinate 19,866 of NW_027461403.1, read as the reverse complement.
CCCGACGTCCGAGGCCCGCTCGGGGCCGTTTTTTGCCCGAAGCCGGCACGGGGCTTGCGAACGTCCGACAATTTCTCCCACGCCAAGGGGGCCAGCCCCGAAAGCTGTGGCCGGCCCTCGGCGCCCACTGCCGCCGCTTCCACGGCACCACAGAGCCTGGGGCTGCGGTGTCACCGGTGCCGCCGAGGCCCCGACGTCCGAGGCCCGCTCGGGGCCGTTTTTTGCCCGAAGCCGGCACGGGGCTTGCGAACGTCCGGGGATTTCTCCCACGCCAAAGGGGCCAGCCCCGAAAGCTGTGGCCGGCCCTCGGCGCCCACTGCCGCCGCTTCCACGGCACCACAGAGCCTGGGGCTGCGGTGTCACCGGTGCCGCCGAGGCCCCGACGTCCGAGGCCCGCTCGGGGCCGTTTTTTGCCCGAAGCCGGCACGGGGCTTGCGAACGTCCGGCCATTTCTCCCACGCCAAGGGGGCCAGCCCCGAAAGCTGTGGCCAGCCCTCGGCGCCCACTGCCGCCGCTTCCACGGCACCACAGAGCCTGGGGCTGCGGTGTCACCGGTGCCGCCGAGGCCCCGACGTCCGAGGCCCGCTCGGGGCCGTTTTTTGCCCGAAGCCGGCACGGGGCTTGCGAACGTCCGGCCATTTCTCCCACGCCAAGGGGGCCAGCCCCGAAAGCTGTGGCCAGCCCTCGGTGCCCACTGCCGCCGCTTCCACGGCACCACAGAGCCTGGGGCTGCGGTGTCACCGGTGCCGCCGAGGCCCCGACGTCCGAGGCCCGCTCGGGGCCGTTTTTTGCCCGAAGCCGGCACGGGGCTTGCGAACGTCCGGCCATTTCTCCCACGCCAAAGGGGGCCAGTCCCGAAAGCTGTGGCCAGCCCTCGGCGCCCACTGCCGCCGCTTCCACGGCACCACAGAGCCTGGGGCTGCGGTGTCACCAGTGCCGCCGAGGCCCCGACGTCCGAGGCCCGCTCGGGGCCGTTTTTTGCCCGAAGCCGGCACGGGGCTTGCGAACGTCCGGCCATTTCTCCCACGCCAAGGGGGCCAGCCCCGAAAGCTGTGGCCGGCCCTCGGCGCCCACTGCCGCCGCTTCCACGGCACCACAGAGCCTGGGGCTGCGGTGTCACCGGTGCCGCCGAGGCCCCGACGTCCGAGGCCCGCTCGGGGCCGTTTTTTGCCCGAAGCCGGCACGGGGCTTGCGAACGTCCGGCGATTTCTCCCCGCCAAGGGGGCCAGCCCCGAAAGCTGTGGCCAGCCCTCGGCGCCCACTGCCGCCGCTTCCACGGCACCACAGAGCCTGGGGCTGCGGTGTCACCGGTGCCGCCGAGGCCCCGACGTCCGAGGCCCGCTCGGGGCCGTTTTTTGCCCGAAGCCGGCACGGGGCTTGCGAATGTCCGGCCATTTCTCCCACGCCAAGGGGGCCAGCCCCGAAAGCTGTGGCCAGCCCTCGGCGCCCACTGCCGCCGCTTCCACGGCACCACAGAGCCTGGGGCTGCGGTGTCACCGGTGCCGCCGAGGCCCCGACGTCCGAGGCCCGCTCGGGGCCGTTTTTTGCCCGAAGCCGGCACGGGGCTTGCGAACGTCCGGCCATTTCTCCCACGCCAAGGGGGCCAGCCCCGAAAGCTGTGGCCAGCCCTCGGCGCCCACTGCCGCCGCTTCCACGGCACCACAGAGCCTGGGGCTGTGGTGTCACCGGTGCCGCCGAGGCCCCGACGTCCGAGGCCCGCTCGGGGCCGTTTTTTTGCCCGAAGCCGGCACGGGGCTTGCGAACGTCCGGCCATTTCTCCCACGCCAAGGGGGCCAGCCCCGAAAGCTGTGGCCAGCCCTCGGTGCCCACTGCCGCCGCTTCCACGGCACCACAGAGCCTGGGGCTGCGGTGTCACCGGTGCCGCCGAGGCCCCGACGTCCGAGGCCCGCTCGGGGCCGTTTTTTGCCCGAAGCCGGCACGGGGCTTGCGAACGTCCGGCGATTTCTCCCACGCCAAGGGGGCCAGCCCCGAAAGCTGTGGCCAGCCCTCGGCGCCCACTGCCGCCGCTTCCGCGGCACCACAGAGCCTGGGGCTGCGGTGTCACCGGTGCCGCCGAGGCCCCGACGTCCGAGGCCCGCTCGGGGCCGTTTTTTGCCCGAAGCCGGCACGGGGCTTGCGAACGTCCGGCCATTTCTCCCACGCCAAGGGGGCCAGCCCCGAAAGCTGTGGCCAGCCCTCGGCGCCCACTGCCGCCGCTTCCGTGGCACCACAGAGCCTGGGGCTGCGGTGTCACCGGTGCCGCCGAGGCCCCGACGTCTGAGGCCCGCTCGGGGCGGTTTTTTGCCCGAAGCCGGCACGGGGCTTGCGAACGTCCGGGGATTTCTCCCACGCCAAAGGGGCCAGCCCCGAAAGCTGTGGCCAGCCATCGGCGCCCACTGCCGCCGCTTCCGCGGCACCACAGAGCCTGGGGCTGCGGTGTCACCGGTGCCGCCGAGGCCCCGACGTCCGAGGCCCGCTCGGGGCCGTTTTTTGCCCGAAGCCGGCACGGGGCTTGCGAACGTCCGGCAATTTCTCCCACGCCAAGGGGGCCAGCCCCGAAAGCTGTGGCCAGCCCTCGGCGCCCACGGCCGCCGCTTCCGCGGCACCACAGAGCCTGGGGCTGCGGTGTCACCGGTGCCGCCGAGGCCCCGACGTCCGAGGCCCGCTCGGGGCCGTTTTTTGCCCGAAGCCGGCACGGGGCTTGCGAACGTCCGGCGATTTCTCCCACGCCAAGGGGGCCAGCCCCGAAAGCTGTGGCCAGCCCTCGGCGCCCACTGCCGCCGCTTCCACGGCACCACAGAGCCTGGGGCTGCGGTGTCACCGGTGCCGCCGAGGCCCCGACGTCCGAGGCCCGCTCGGGGCCGTTTTTTGCCCGAAGCCGGCACGGGGCTTGCGAACGTCCGGCCATTTCTCCCACGCCAAGGGGGCCAGCCCCGAAAGCTGTGGCCAGCCCTCGGCGCCCACTGCCGCCGCTTCCACGGCACCACAGAGCCTGGGGCTGCGGTGTCACCGGTGCCGCCGAGGCCCCGACGTCCGAGGCCCGCTCGGGGCCGTTTTTTGCCCGAAGCCGGCACGGGGCTTGCGAACGTCCGGCCATTTCTCCCACGCCAAGGGGGCCAGCCCCGAAAGCTGTGGCCAGCCCTCGGCGCCCACTGCCGCCGCTTCCACGGCACCACAGAGCCTGGGGCTGTGGTGTCACCGGTGCCGCCGAGGCCCCGACGTCCGAGGCCCGCTCGGGGCCGTTTTTTGCCCGAAGCCGGCACGGGGCTTGCGAACGTCCGGCCATTTCTCCCACGCCAAGGGGGCCAGCCCCGAAAGCTGTGGCCAGCCCTCGGTGCCCACTGCCGCCGCTTCCACGGCACCACAGAGCCTGGGGCTGCGGTGTCACCGGTGCCGCCGAGGCCCCGACGTCCGAGGCCCGCTCGGGGCCGTTTTTTGCCCGAAGCCGGCACGGGGCTTGCGAACGTCCGGCGATTTCTCCCACGCCAAGGGGGCCAGCCCCGAAAGCTGTGGCCAGCCCTCGGCGCCCACTGCCGCCGCTTCCGCGGCACCACAGAGCCTGGGGCTGCGGTGTCACCGGTGCCGCCGAGGCCCCGACGTCCGAGGCCCGCTCGGGGCCGTTTTTTGCCCGAAGCCGGCACGGGGCTTGCGAACGTCCGGCCATTTCTCCCACGCCAAGGGGGCCAGCCCCGAAAGCTGTGGCCAGCCCTCGGCGCCCACGGCCGCCGCTTCCGCGGCACCACAGAGCCTGGGGCTGCGGTGTCACCGGTGCCGCCGAGGCCCCGACGTCCGAGGCCCGCTCGGGGCCGTTTTTTGCCCGAAGCCGGCACGGGGCTTGCGAACGTCCGGCCATTTCTCCCACGCCAAGGGGGCCAGCCCCGAAAGCTGTGGCCAGCCCTCGGCGCCCACTGCCGCCGCTTCCACGGCACCACAGAGCCTGGGGCTGCGGTGTCACCGGTGCCGCCGAGGCCCCGACGTCCGAGGCCCGCTCGGGGCCGTTTTTTGCCCGAAGCCGGCACGGGGCTTGCGAACGTCCGGCGATTTCTCCCACGCCAAGGGGGCCAGCCCCGAAAGCTGTGGCCAGCCCTCGGCGCCCACTGCCGCCGCTTCCGCGGCACCACAGAGCCTGGGGCTGCGGTGTCACCGGTGCCGCCGAGGCCCCGACGTCCGAGGCCCGCTCGGGGCCGTTTTTTGCCCGAAGCCGGCACGGGGCTTGCGAACGTCCGGCCATTTCTCCCACGCCAAGGGGGCCAGCCCCGAAAGCTGTGGCCAGCCCTCGGCGCCCACTGCCGCCGCTTCCACGGCACCACAGAGCCTGGGGCTGCGGTGTCACCGGTGCCGCCGAGGCCCCGACGTCCGAGGCCCGCTCGGGGCCGTTTTTTGCCCGAAGCCGGCACGGGGCTTGCGAACGTCCGGCGATTTCTCCCACGCCAAGGGGGCCAGCCCCGAAAGCTGTGGCCAGCCCTCGGCGCCCACTGCCGCCGCTTCCGCGGCACCACAGAGCCTGGGGCTGCGGTGTCACCGGTGCCGCCGAGGCCCCGACGTCCGAGGCCCGCTCGGGGCCGTTTTTTGCCCGAAGCCGGCACGGGGCTTGCGAACGTCCGGCCATTTCTCCCACGCCAAGGGGGCCAGCCCCGAAAGCTGTGGCCAGCCCTCGGCGCCCACTGCTGCCGCTTCCACGGCACCACAGAGCCTGGGGCTGCGGTGTCACCGGTGCCGCCGAGGCCCCGACGTCCGAGGCCCGCTCGGGGCCGTTTTTTGCCCGAAGCCGGCACGGGGCTTGCGAACGTCCGGCCATTTCTCCCACGCCAAGGGGGCCAGCCCCAAAAGCTGTGGCCAGCCCTCGGCGCCCACTGCCGCCGCTTCCACGGCACCACAGAGCCTGGGGCTGCGGTGTCACCGGTGCTGCCGAGGCCCCGACGTCCGAGGCCCGCTCGGGGCCGTTTTTTGCCCGAAGCCGGCACGGGGCTTGCGAACGTCCGGGGATTTCTCCCACGCCAAGGGGGCCAGCCGGGAAAGCTGTGGCCAGCCCTCGGCGCCCACTGCTGCCGCTTCCACGGCACCACAGAGCCTGGGGCTGCGGTGTCACCGGTGCCGCCGAGGCCCCGACGTCCGAGGCCCGCTCGGGGCCGTTTTTTGCCCGAAGCCGGCACGGGGCTTGCGAACGTCCGGCCATTTCTCCCACGCCAAGGGGGCCAGCCCCGAAAGCTGTGGCCAGCCCTCGGCGCCCACTGCCGCCGCTTCCACGGCACCACAGAGCCTGGGGCTGCGGTGTCACCGGTGCCGCCGAGGCCCCGACGTCCGAGGCCCGCTCGGGGCCGTTTTTTGCCCGAAGCCGGCACGGGGCTTGCGAACGTCCGGCCATTTCTCCCACGCCAAGGGGGCCAGCCCCGAAAGCTGTGGCCAGCCCTCGGCGCCCACTGCCGCCGCTTCCGTGGCACCACAGAGCCTGGGGCTGCGGTGTCACCGGTGCCGCCGAGGCCCCGACGTCTGAGGCCCGCTCGGGGCGGTTTTTTGCCCGAAGCCGGCACGGGGCTTGCGAACGTCCGGGGATTTCTCCCACGCCAAAGGGGCCAGCCCCGAAAGCTGTGGCCAGCCATCGGCGCCCACTGCCGCCGCTTCCGCGGCACCACAGAGCCTGGGGCTGCGGTGTCACCGGTGCCGCCGAGGCCCCGACGTCCGAGGCCCGCTCGGGGCCGTTTTTTGCCCGAAGCCGGCACGGGGCTTGCGAACGTCCGGCAATTTCTCCCACGCCAAGGGGGCCAGCCCCGAAAGCTGTGGCCAGCCCTCGGCGCCCACGGCCGCCGCTTCCGCGGCACCACAGAGCCTGGGGCTGCGGTGTCACCGGTGCCGCCGAGGCCCCGACGTCCGAGGCCCGCTCGGGGCCGTTTTTTTGCCCGAAGCCGGCACGGGGCTTGCGAACGTCCGGCGATTTCTCCCACGCCAAGGGGGCCAGCCCCGAAAGCTGTGGCCAGCCCTCGGCGCCCACTGCCGCCGCTTCCACGGCACCACAGAGCCTGGGGCTGCGGTGTCACCGGTGCCGCCGAGGCCCCGACGTCCGAGGCCCGCTCGGGGCCGTTTTTTGCCCGAAGCCGGCACGGGGCTTGCGAATGTCCGGCCATTTCTCCCACGCCAAGGGGGCCAGCCCCGAAAGCTGTGGCCAGCCCTCGGCGCCCACTGCCGCCGCTTCCACGGCACCACAGAGCCTGGGGCTGCGGTGTCACCGGTGCCGCCGAGGCCCCGACGTCCGAGGCCCGCTCGGGGCCGTTTTTTGCCCGAAGCCGGCACGGGGCTTGCGAACGTCCGGCCATTTCTCCCACGCCAAGGGGGCCAGCCCCGAAAGCTGTGGCCAGCCCTCGGCGCCCACTGCCGCCGCTTCCACGGCACCACAGAGCCTGGGGCTGTGGTGTCACCGGTGCCGCCGAGGCCCCGACGTCCGAGGCCCGCTCGGGGCCGTTTTTTGCCCGAAGCCGGCACGGGGCTTGCGAACGTCCGGCCATTTCTCCCACGCCAAGGGGGCCAGCCCCGAAAGCTGTGGCCAGCCCTCGGTGCCCACTGCCGCCGCTTCCACGGCACCACAGAGCCTGGGGCTGCGGTGTCACCGGTGCCGCCGAGGCCCCGACGTCCGAGGCCCGCTCGGGGCCGTTTTTTGCCCGAAGCCGGCACGGGGCTTGCGAACGTCCGGCGATTTCTCCCACGCCAAGGGGGCCAGCCCCGAAAGCTGTGGCCAGCCCTCGGCGCCCACTGCCGCCGCTTCCGCGGCACCACAGAGCCTGGGGCTGCGGTGTCACCGGTGCCGCCGAGGCCCCGACGTCCGAGGCCCGCTCGGGGCCGTTTTTTGCCCGAAGCCGGCACGGGGCTTGCGAACGTCCGGCCATTTCTCCCACGCCAAGGGGGCCAGCCCCGAAAGCTGTGGCCAGCCCTCGGCGCCCACGGCCGCCGCTTCCGCGGCACCACAGAGCCTGGGGCTGCGGTGTCACCGGTGCCGCCGAGGCCCCGACGTCCGAGGCCCGCTCGGGGCCGTTTTTTGCCCGAAGCCGGCACGGGGCTTGCGAACGTCCGGCCATTTCTCCCACGCCAAGGGGGCCAGCCCCGAAAGCTGTGGCCAGCCCTCGGCGCCCACTGCCGCCGCTTCCACGGCACCACAGAGCCTGGGGCTGCGGTGTCACCGGTGCCGCCGAGGCCCCGACGTCCGAGGCCCGCTCGGGGCCGTTTTTTGCCCGAAGCCGGCACGGGGCTTGCGAACGTCCGGCCATTTCTCCCACGCCAAGGGGGCCAGCCCCGAAAGCTGTGGCCAGCCCTCGGCGCCCACTGCCGCCGCTTCCACGGCACCACAGAGCCTGGGGCTGCGGTGTCACCGGTGCCGCCGAGGCCCCGACGTCCGAGGCCCGCTCGGGGCCGTTTTTTGCCCGAAGCCGGCACGGGGCTTGCGAACGTCCGGGGATTTCTCCCACGCCAAGGGGGCCAGCCGGGAAAGCTGTGGCCAGCCCTCGGCGCCCACTGCCGCCGCTTCCACGGCACCACAGAGCCTGGGGCTGCGGTGTCACCGGTGCCGCCGAGGCCCCGACGTCCGAGGCCCGCTCGGGGCCGTTTTTTGCCCGAAGCCGGCACGGGGCTTGCGAACGTCCGGCCATTTCTCCCACGCCAAGGGGGCCAGCCCCGAAAGCTGTGGCCAGCCCTCGGTGCCCACTGCCGCCGCTTCCACGGCACCACAGAGCCTGGGGCTGCGGTGTCACCGGTGCCGCCGAGGCCCCGACGTCCGAGGCCCGCTCGGGGCCGTTTTTTGCCCGAAGCCGGCACGGGGCTTGCGAACGTCCGGCGATTTCTCCCACGCCAAGGGGGCCAGCCCCGAAAGCTGTGGCCAGCCCTCGGCGCCCACTGCCGCCGCTTCCGCGGCACCACAGAGCCTGGGGCTGCGGTGTCACCGGTGCCGCCGAGGCCCCGACGTCCGAGGCCCGCTCGGGGCGGTTTTTTGCCCGAAGCCGGCACGGGGCTTGCGAACGTCCGGCGATTTCTCCCACGCCAAGGGGTCCAGCTGGGAAAGCTGTGGCCAGCCCTCGGCGCCCACTGCCGCCGCTTCCACGGCACCACAGAGCCTGGGGCTGCGGTGTCACCGGTGCCGCCGAGGCCCCGACGTCCGAGGCCCGCTCGGGGCCGTTTTTTGCCCGAAGCCGGCACGGGGCTTGCGAACGTCCGGGGATTTCTCCCACGCCAAGGGGGCCAGCCGGGAAAGCTGTGGCCAGCCCTCGGCGCCCACTGCCGCCGCTTCCACGGCACCACAGAGCCTGGGGCTGCGGTGTCACCGGTGCCGCCGAGGCCCCGACGTCCGAGGCCCGCTCGGGGCCGTTTTTTGCCCGAAGCCGGCACGGGGCTTGCGAACGTCCGGCCATTTCTCCCACGCCAAGGGGGCCAGCCCCGAAAGCTGTGGCCAGCCCTCGGCGCCCACTGCCGCCGCTTCCACGGCACCACAGAGCCTGGGGCTGCGGTGTCACCGGTGCCGCCGAGGCCCCGACGTCCGAGGCCCGCTCGGGGCCGTTTTTTGCCCGAAGCCGGCACGGGGCTTGCGAACGTCCGGCCATTTCTCCCACGCCAAGGGGGCCAGCCCCGAAAGCTGTGGCCAGCCCTCGGCGCCCACTGCCGCCGCTTCCACGGCACCACAGAGCCTGGGGCTGCGGTGTCACCGGTGCCGCCGAGGCCCCGACGTCCGAGGCCCGCTCGGGGCCGTTTTTTTGCCCGAAGCCGGCACGGGGCTTGCGAACGTCCGGGGATTTCTCCCACGCCAAGGGGGCCAGCCCCGAAAGCTGTGGCCAGCCCTCGGCGCCCACTGCCGCCGCTTCCACGGCACCACAGAGCCTGGGGCTGCGGTGTCACCGGTGCCGCCGAGGCCCCGACGTCCGAGGCCCGCTCGGGGCCGTTTTTTGCCCGAAGCCGGCACGGGGCTTGCGAACGTCCGGCCATTTCTCCCACGCCAAGGGGGCCAGCCCCGAAAGCTGTGGCCAGCCCTCGGCGCCCACTGCCGCCGCTTCCGCGGCACCACAGAGCCTGGGGCTGCGGTGTCACCGGTGCCGCCGAGGCCCCGACGTCCGAGGCCCGCTCGGGGCCGTTTTTTGCCCGAAGCCGGCACGGGGCTTGCGAACGTCCGGCGATTTCTCCCACGCCAAAGGGGCCAGCCCCGAAAGCTGTGGCCAGCCCTCGGCGCCCACTGCCGCCGCTTCCGCGGCACCACAGAGCCTGGGGCTGCGGTGTCACCGGTGCCGCCGAGGCCCCGACGTCCGAGGCCCGCTCGGGGCCGTTTTTTGCCCGAAGCCGGCACGGGGCTTGCGAACGTCCGGCGATTTCTCCCACGCCAAGGGGGCCAGCCCCGAAAGCTGTGGCCAGCCCTCGGCGCCCACTGCCGCCGCTTCCACGGCACCACAGAGCCTGGGGCTGCGGTGTCACCGGTGCCGCCGAGGCCCCGACGTCCGAGGCCCGCTCGGGGCCGTTTTTTGCCCGAAGCCGGCACGGGGCTTGCGAACGTCCGGCCATTTCTCCCCACGCCAAGGGGGCCAGCCCCGAAAGCTGTGGCCAGCCCTCGGCGCCCACTGCCGCCGCTTCCGCGGCACCACAGAGCCTGGGGCTGCGGTGTCACCGGTGCCGCCGAGGCCCCGACGTCCGAGGCCCGCTCGGGGCCGTTTTTTGCCCGAAGCCGGCACGGGGCTTGCGAACGTCCGGCGATTTCTCCCACGCCAAGGGGGCCAGCCCCGAAAGCTGTGGCCAGCCGTCGGCGCCCACTGCCGCCGCTTCCGCGGCACCACAGAGCCTGGGGCTGCGGTGTCACCGGTGCCGCCGAGGCCCCGACGTCCGAGGCCCGCTCGGGGCCGTTTTTTGCCCGAAGCCGGCACGGGGCTTGCGAACGTCCGGCCATTTCTCCCACGCCAAGGGGGCCAGCCGGGAAAGCTGTGGCCAGCCCTCGGCGCTCACTGCCGCCGCTTCCACGGCACCACAGAGCCTGGGGCTGCGGTGTCACCGGTGCCGCCGAGGCCCCGACGTCCGAGGCCCCGCTCGGGGCCGTTTTTTGCCCGAAGCCGGCACGGGGCTTGCGAACGTCCGGCCATTTCTCCCACGCCAAGGGGGCCAGCCCCGAAAGCTGTGGCCAGCCCTCGGCGCCCACTGCCACCGCTTCCACGGCACCACAGAGCCTGGGGCTGCGGTGTCACCGGTGCCGCCCGAGGCCCCGACGTCCGAGGCCCGCTCGGGGCCGTTTTTTGCCCGAAGCCGGCACGGGGCTTGCGAACGTCCGGCGATTTCTCCCACGCCAAGGGGGCCAGCCCCGAAAGCTGTGGCCAGCCCTCGGCGCCCACTGCCGCCGCTTCCACGGCACCACAGAGCCTGGGGCTGCGGTGTCACCGGTGCCGCCGAGGCCCCGACGTCCGAGGCCCGCTCGGGGCCGTTTTTTGCCCGAAGCCGGCACGGGGCTTGCGAACGTCCGGCCATTTCTCCCACGCCAAGGGGGCCAGCCCCGAAAGCTGTGGCCAGCCCTCGGCGCCCACTGCCGCCGCTTCCACGGCACCACAGAGCCTGGGGCTGCGGTGTCACCGGTGCCGCCGAGGCCCCGACGTCCGAGGCCCGCTCGGGGCGGTTTTTTTGCCCGAAGCCGGCACGGGGCTTGCGAACGTCCGGCGATTTCTCCCACGCCAAGGGGTCCAGCTGGGAAAGCTGTGGCCAGCCCTCGGCGCCCACTGCCGCCGCTTCCACGGCACCACAGAGCCTGGGGCTGCGGTGTCACCGGTGCCGCCGAGGCCCCGACGTCCGAGGCCCGCTCGGGGCCGTTTTTTGCCCGAAGCCGGCACGGGGCTTGCGAACGTCCGGGGATTTCTCCCACGCCAAGGGGGCCAGCCGGGAAAGCTGTGGCCAGCCCTCGGCGCCCACTGCCGCCGCTTCCACGGCACCACAGAGCCTGGGGCTGCGGTGTCACCGGTGCCGCCGAGGCCCCGACGTCCGAGGCCCGCTCGGGGCCGTTTTTTGCCCGAAGCCGGCACGGGGCTTGCGAACGTCCGGCCATTTCTCCCACGCCAAGGGGGCCAGCCCCGAAAGCTGTGGCCAGCCCTCGGCGCCCACTGCCGCCGCTTCCACGGCACCACAGAGCCTGGGGCTGCGGTGTCACCGGTGCCGCCGAGGCCCCGACGTCCGAGGCCCGCTCGGGGCCGTTTTTTGCCCGAAGCCGGCACGGGGCTTGCGAACGTCCGGCCATTTCTCCCACGCCAAGGGGGCCAGCCCCGAAAGCTGTGGCCAGCCCTCGGCGCCCACTGCCGCCGCTTCCACGGCACCACAGAGCCTGGGGCTGCGGTGTCACCGGTGCCGCCGAGGCCCCGACGTCCGAGGCCCGCTCGGGGCCGTTTTTTGCCCGAAGCCGGCACGGGGCTTGCGAACGTCCGGGGATTTCTCCCACGCCAAGGGGGCCAGCCCCGAAAGCTGTGGCCAGCCCTCGGCGCCCACTGCCGCCGCTTCCACGGCACCACAGAGCCTGGGGCTGCGGTGTCACCGGTGCCGCCGAGGCCCCGACGTCCGAGGCCCCGCTCGGGGCCGTTTTTTGCCCGAAGCCGGCACGGGGCTTGCGAACTGTCCGGCCATTTCTCCCACGCCAAGGGGGGCCAGCCCCGAAAGCTGTGGCCAGCCCTCGGCGCCCACTGCCGCCGCTTCCGCGGCACCACAGAGCCTGGGCTGCGGGTGTCACCGGTGCCGCCGAGGGCCCCGACGTCCGAGGCCCGCTCGGGGCCGTTTTTTGCCCGAAGCCGGCACGGGGCTTGCGAACGTCCGGCGATTTCTCCCACGCCAAAGGGGCCAGCCCCGAAAGCTGTGGCCAGCCCTCGGCGCCCACTGCCGCCGCTTCCGCGGCACCACAGAGCCTGGGGCTGCGGTGTCACCGGTGCCGCCGAGGCCCCGACGTCCGAGGCCCGCTCGGGGCCGTTTTTTGCCCGAAAGCCGGCACGGGGCTTGCGAACGTCCGGCCATTTCTCCCACGCCAAGGGGGCCAGCCCCGAAAGCTGTGGCCAGCCCTCGGCGCCCACTGCCGCCGCTTCCCGCGGCACCACAGAGCCTGGGGCTGCGGGTGTCACCGGTGCCGCCGAGGCCCCGACGTCCGAGGCCCGCTCGGGGCCGTTTTTTGCCCGAAGCCGGCGACGGGGCTTGCGAACGTCCGGCGATTTCTCCCACGCCAAGGGGGCCAGCCCCGAAAGCTGTGGCCAGCCCTCGGCGCCCACTGCCGCCGCTTCCGCGGCACCACAGAGCCTGGGGCTGCGGTGTCACCGGTGCCGCCGAGGCCCCGACGTCTGAGGCCCGCTCGGGGCCGTTTTTTGCCCGAAGCCGGCACGGGGCTTGCGAACGTCCGGCCATTTCTCCCACGCCAAGGGGGCCAGCCGGGAAAGCTGTGGCCAGCCCTCGGCGCTCACTGCCCGCCGCTTCCACGGCACCACAGAGCCTGGGGCTGCGGTGTCACCGGTGCCGCCGAGGGCCCCGACGTCCGAGGCCCGCTCGGGGCCGTTTTTTGCCCGAAGCCGGCACGGGGCTTGCGAACGTCCGGCCATTTCTCCCACGCCAAGGGGGCCAGCCCCGAAAGCTGTGGCCAGCCCTCGGCGCCCACTGCCACCGCTTCCACGGCACCACAGAGCCTGGGGCTGCGGTGTCACCGGTGCCGCCGAGGCCCCGACGTCCGAGGCCCGCTCGGGGCCGTTTTTTGCCCGAAGCCGGCACGGGGCTTGCGAACGTCCGGCGATTTCTCCCACGCCAAGGGGGCCAGCCCCGAAAGCTGTGGCCAGCCCTCGGCGCCCACTGCCGCCGCTTCCACGGCACCACAGAGCCTGGGGCTGCGGTGTCACCGGTGCCGCCGAGGCCCCGACGTCCGAGGCCCGCTCGGGGGCCGTTTTTTTGCCCGAAGCCGGCACGGGGCTTGCGAACGTCCCGGCCATTTCTCCCACGCCAAGGGGGGCCAGCCCCGAAAGCTGTGGCCAGCCCTCGGCGCCCACTGCCGCCGCTTCCACGGCACCACAGAGCCTGGGGCTGCGGTTGTCACCGGTGCCGCCGAGGCCCCGACGTCCGAGGCCCGCTCGGGGCCGTTTTTTGCCCGAAGCCGGCACGGGGCTTGCGAACGTCCGGCCATTTCTCCCACGCCAAGGGGGCCAGCCCCGAAAGCTGTGGCCAGCCCTCGGCGCCCACTGCCGCCGCTTCCACGGCACCACAGAGCCTGGGGCTGCGGTGTCACCGGTGCCGCCGAGGCCCCGACGTCCGAGGCCCGCTCGGGGCCGTTTTTTGCCCGAAGCCGGCACGGGGCTTGCGAACGTCCGGCGATTTCTCCCACGCCAAGGGGGGCCAGCCCCCGAAAGCTGTGGCCAGCCCTCGGCGCCCACTGCCGCCGCTTCCACGGCACCACAGAGCCTGGGGCTGCGGTGTCACCGGTGCCGCCGAGGCCCCGACGTCCGAGGCCCGCTCGGGGCCGTTTTTTGCCCGAAGCCGGCACGGGGCTTGCGAACGTCCGGCCATTTCTCCCACGCCAAGGGGGCCAGCCCCGAAAGCTGTGGCCAGCCCTCGGCGCCCACTGCCGCCGCTTCCACGGCACAACAGAGCCTGGGGCTGCGGTGTGTCACCGGTGCCGCCGAGGCCCCGACGTCCGAGGCCCGCTCGGGGCCGTTTTTTTGCCCGAAGCCGGCACGGGGCTTGCGAACGTCCGGCGATTTCTCCCACGCCAAGGGGGCCAGCCCGAAAGCTGTGGCCAGCCCTCGGCGCCCACTGCCGCCGCTCCACGGCACCACAGAGCCTGGGGCTGCGGTGTCACCGGTGCCGCCGAGGCCCCGACGTCCGAGGCCCGCTCGGGGCCGTTTTTTTGCCCGAAGCCGGCACGGGGCTTGCGAACGTCCGGCCATTTCTCCCACGCCAAGGGGGCCAGCCCCGAAAGCTGTGGCCAGCCCTCGGCGCCCACTGCCGCCGCTTCCACGGCACCACAGAGCCTGGGGCTGCGGTGTCACCGGTGCCGCCGAGGGCCCCGACGTCCGAGGCCCGCTCGGGGCCGTTTTTTGCCCGAAGCCGGCACGGGGCTTGCGAACGTCCGGCCATTTCTCCCACGCCAAGGGGGCCAGCCCCGAAAGCTGTGGCCAGCCCTCGGCGCCCACTGCCCGCCGCTTCCACGGCACCACAGAGCCTGGGGGCTGCGGTGTGTCACCGGTGCCGCCGAGGCCCCGACGTCCGAGGCCCGCTCAGGGCCGTTTTTTTGCCCGAAGCCGGCACGGGGCTTGCGAACGTCCGGGGATTTCTCCCACGCCAAAGGGGCCAGCCCCGAAAGCTGTGGCCAGCCCTCGGCGCCCACTGCCGCCGCTTCCGCGGCACCACAGAGCCTGGGGCTGCGGTGTCACCGGTGCCGCCGAGGCCCCGACGTCCGAGGCCCGCTCGGGGCCGTTTTTTGCCCGAAGCCGGCACGGGGCTTGCGAACGTCCGGCGATTTCTCCCACGCCAAGGGGGGCCAGCCCCGAAAGCTGTGGCCAGCCCTCGGCGCCCACTGCCGCCGCTTCCGCGGGCACCACAGAGCCTGGGGCTGCGGGTGTCACCGGTGCCGCCGAGGGCCCCGACGTCCGAGGCCCGCTCGGGGCCGTTTTTTGCCCAAAGCCGGCACGGGGCTTTGCGAACGTCCGGCCCATTTCTCCCACGCCAAGGGGGCCAGCCCCGAAAGCTGTGGCCAGCCCTCGGCGCCCACTGCCGCCGCTTCCACGGCACCACAGAGCCTGGGGCTGCGGTGTCACCGGTGCCGCCGAGGCCCCGACGTCCGAGGCCCGCTCGGGGCCGTTTTTTGCCCGAAGCCGGCACGGGGCTTGCGAACGTCCGGCCATTTCTCCCACGCCAAGGGGGCCCAGCCCGAAAGCTGTGGCCAGCCCTCGGCGCCCACTGCCGCCGCTTCCGCGGCACCACAGAGCCTGGGGCTGCAGTGTCACGGTGCCGCCGAGGCCCCGACGTCCGAGGCCCGCTCGGGGCCGTTTTTTGCCCGAAGCCGGCACGGGGCTTGCGAACGTCCGGGGATTTCTCCCACGCCAAAGGGGGCCAGCCCCGAAAGCTGTGGCCAGCCCTCGGCGCCCACTGCCGCCGCTTCCGCGGCACCACAGAGCCTGGGGCTGCGGTGTCACCGGTGCCGCCGAGGCCCCGACGTCCGAGGCCCGCTCGGGGCCGTTTTTTGCCCGAAGCCGGCACGGGGCTTGCGAACGTCCGGGGATTTCTCCCACGCCAAAGGGGCCAGCCCCGAAAGCTGTGGCCAGCCCTCGGCGCCCACTGCCGCCGCTTCCGCGGCACCCACAGAGCCTGGGGCTGCGGTGTCACCGGTGCCGCCGAGGCCCCGACGTCCGAGGCCCGCTCGGGGCCGTTTTTTGCCCGAAGCCGGCACGGGGCTTGCGAACGTCCGGCGATTTCTCCCACGCAAGGGGGCCAGCCCCGAAAGCTGTGGCCAGCCCTCGGCGCCCACTGCCGCCGCTTCCACGGCACCACAGAGCCTGGGGCTGGCGGTGTCACCGGTGCCCGCCGAGGCCCCGACGTCCGAGGCCCGCTCGGGGCCGTTTTTTTGCCCGAAGCCGGCACGGGGGCTTTGCGAACGTCCGGGCCATTTCTCCCACGCCAAGGGGGCCAGCCCCGAAAGCTGTGGCCAGCCCTCGCGCCCACTGCCGCCGCTTCCACGGCACCACAGAGCCTGGGGCTGCGGTGTCACCGGTGCCGCCGAGGCCCCGACGTCCGAGGCCCGCTCGGGGCCGTTTTTTGCCCGAAGCCGGCAGGGGGCTTGCGAACGTCCGGGGATTTCTCCCACGCCAAGGGGGCCAGCCCCGAAAGCTGTGGCCAGCCCTCGGCGCCCACTGCTGCCGCTTCCACGGCACCACAGAGCCTGGGGCTGCGGTGTCACCGGTGCCGCCGAGGCCCCGACGTCCGAGGCCCGCTCGGGGCCGTTTTTTGCCCGAAGCCGGCACGGGGCTTGCGAACGTCCGGCCATTTCTCCCACGCCAAGGGGGCCAGCCCCGAAAGCTGTGGCCAGCCCTCGGCGCCCACTGCCGCCGCTTCCGCGGCACCACAGAGCCTGGGGCTGCGGTGTCACCGGTGCCGCCGAGGCCCCCGACGTCCGAGGCCCGCTCGGGGCCGTTTTTTGCCGAAGCCGGCACGGGGCTTGCGAACGTCCAGCCATTTCTCCCACGCCAAGGGGGCCAGCCCCGAAAGCTGTGGCCAGCCCTCGGCGCCCACTGCCGCCGCTTCCGCGGCACCACAGAGCCTGGGGCTGCGGTGTCACCGGTGCCGCCGAGGCCCCGACGTCCGAGGCCCGCTCGGGGCCGTTTTTTGCCCGAAGCCGGCACGGGGCTTGCGAACGTCCGGGGATTTCTCCCCACGCCAAGGGGGCCAGCCCCGAAAGCTGTGGCCAGCCCTCGGCGCCCACTGCCCGCCGCTTCCGCGGCACCACAGAGCCTGGGGCTGCGGTGTCACCGGTGCCGCCGAGGCCCCGACGTCCGAGGCCCGCTCGGGGGCCGTTTTTTGCCCGAAGCCGGCACGGGGCTTGCGAACGTCCGGCGATTTCTCCCACGCCAAGGGGGCCAGCCCCGAAAGCTGTGGCCAGCCCTCGGCGCCCACTGCCGCCGCTTCCGCGGCACCACAGAGCCTGGGGCTGCGGTGTCACCGGTGCCGCCGAGGCCCCGACGTCCGAGGCCCGCTCGGGGCCGTTTTTTGCCCGAAGCCGGCACGGGGCTTGCGAACGTCCGGGGATTTCTCCCACCGCCAAAGGGGCCAGCCCCGAAAGCTGTGGCCAGCCCTCGGCGCCCACTGCCGCCGCTTCCGCGGCACCACAGAGCCTGGGGCTGCGGTGTCACCGGTGCCGCCGAGGCCCCGACGTCCGAGGCCCGCTCGGGGCCGTTTTTTGCCCGAAGCCGGCACGGGGCTTGCGAACGTCCGCGATTTCTCCCACGCCAAGGGGGCCAGCCCGAAAGCTGTGGCCAGCCCTCGGCGCCCACTGCCGCCGCTTCCGCGGCACCACAGAGCCTGGGGCTGCGGTGTCACCGGTGCCGCCGAGGCCCCGACGTCCGAGGCCCGCTCGGGGCCGTTTTTTGCCCCGAAGCCGGCACGGGGCTTGCGAACGTCCGGCCATTTCTCCCACGCCAAAGGGGGCCAGCCCCGAAAGCTGTGGCCAGCCCTCGGCGCCCACGGCCGCCGCTTCCGCGGCACCACAGAGCCTGGGGCTGCGGTGTCACCGGTGCCAGCCGAGGCCCCGGACGTCCGAGGCCCGCTCGGGGCCGTTTTTTGCCCGAAGCCGGGCACGGGGCTTGCGAACGTCCGGCCATTTCTCCCACGCCAAGGGGGCCAGCCCCGAAAGCTGTGGCCAGCCCTCGGCGCCCACTGCCGCCGCTTCCACGGCACCACAGAGCCTGGGGCTGCGGTGTCACCGGTGCCGCCGAGGCCCCGACGTCCGAGGCCCGCTCGGGGGCCGTTTTTTGCCCGAAGCCGGCACGGGGCTTGCGAACGTCCGGCCATTTCTCCCACGCCAAGGGGCCAGCCCCGAAAGCTGTGGCCAGCCCTCGGCGCCCACTGCCGCCGCTTCCACGGCACCACAGAGCCTGGGGCTGCGGTGTCCACCGGTGCCGCCGAGGCCCCAACGTCCGAGGCCCGCTCGGGGCCGTTTTTTTGCCCGAAGCCGGCACGGGGCTTGCGAACGTCCGGCCATTTCTCCACGCCCAAGGGGGCCAGCCCCGAAAGCTGTGGCCAGCCCTCGGCGCCCACTGCCGCCGCTTCCCGCGGCACCACAGAGCCTGGGGCTGCGGTGTCCACCGGTGCCGCCGAGGCCCCCGACGTCCGAGGCCCGCTCGGGGCCGTTTTTTGCCCGAAGCCGGCACGGGGCTTGCGAACGTCCGGGGATTTCTCCCACGCCAAGGGGGCCAGCCCCGAAAGCTGTGGCCAGCCCTCGGCGCCCACTGCCGCCGCTTCCCGCGGCACCACAGAGCCTGGGGCTGCGGTGTCACCGGTGCCGCCGAGGCCCCGACGTCCGAGGCCCGCTCGGGGCCGTTTTTTTGCCCGAAGCCGGCACGGGGCTTGCGAACGTCCGGCCATTTCTCCCACGCCAAGGGGGCCCAGCCCCCGAAAGCTGTGGCCAGCCCTGGGCGCCCACTGCCGCCGCTTCCGCGGCACCACAGAGCCTGGGGCTGCGGTGTCACCGGTGGCCGCCGAGGGCCCCGACGTCCGAGGCCCCGCTCGGGGCCGTTTTTTGCCCCGAAGCCGGCACGGGGCTTGCGAACGTCCGGCCATTTCTCCCACGCCAAGGGGGGCCAGCCCCGAAAGCTGTGGCCAGCCCTCGGCGCCCACTGCCGCCGCTTCCCGCGGCACCACAGAGCCTGGGGCTGCGGTGTCACCGGTGCCGCCGAGGCCCCGACGTCCGAGGCCCGCTCGGGGCCGTTTTTTGCCCGAAGCCGGCACGGGGGCTTGCGAACGTCCGGAGGATTTCTCCCACGCCAAAGGGGCCAGCCCCGAAAGCTGTGGCCAGCCCTCGGCGCCCACTGCCCGCCCGCTTCCGCGGCACCACAGAGCCTGGGGCTGCGGTGTCACCGGTGCCGCCGAGGCCCCGACGTCCGAGGCCCGCTCGGGGCCGTTTTTTGCCCGAAGCCGGCACGGGGGCTTGCGAAGCTCCGGGGATTTCTCCCACGCCAAAGGGGCCAGGCCCCGAAAGCTGTGGCCAGCCCTCGGCGCCCACTGCCGCCGCTTCCGCGGCACCACAGAGCCTGGGGGCTGCGGTGTCACCGGTGCCGCCGAGGCCCCGACGTCCGAGGCCCGCTCGGGGCCGTTTTTTGCCCGAAGCCGGCACGGGGCTTGCGAACGTCCGGCCATTTCTCCCACGCCAAGGGGGCCAGCCCCGAAAGCTGTGGCCAGCCCTCGGCGCCCACTGCCGCCGCTTCCACGGCACCACAGAGCCTGGGGGCTGCGGTGTCACCGGTGCCGCCGAGGCCCCGACGTCCGAGCCCGCTCGGGGCCGTTTTTTGCCCGAAGCCGGCACGGGGCTTGCGAACGTCCGGCGATTTCTCCCACGGCCAAGGGGGCCAGCCGGGAAAGCTGTGGCCAGCCCTCGGCGCCCACTGCCGCCGCTTCCACGGCACCACAGAGCCTGGGGCTGCGGTTGTCACCGGTGCCGCCGAGGCCCCGACGTCCGAGGCCCGCTCGGGGCCGTTTTTTGCCCGAAGCCGGCACGGGCTTGCGAACGTCGGCGATTTCTCCCACGCCAAGGGGGCCAGCCCCGAAAGCTGTGGCCAGCCCTCGGCACCCACTGCCGCCGCTTCCACGGCACCACAGAGCCTGGGGCTGCGGTGTCACCGGTGCCGCCGAGGCCACGACGTCCGAGGCCCGCTCGGGGCCTCGTTTTTTGCCCGAAGCCGGCACGGGGCTTGCGAACGTCCGGCCATTTCTCCCACGCCAAGGGGGGCCAGCCCCGAAAGCTGTGGCCAGCCCTCGGCGCCCACTGCCAGCCGCTTCCGCGGCACCACAGAGCCTGGGGCTGCGGTGTCACCGGTGCCGCCGAGGCCCCGACGTCCGAGGCCCGCTCGGGGCCGTTTTTTGCCCGAAGCCGGCACGGGGCTTGCGAGACGTCCAGCCATTTCTCCCACGCCAAGGGGGCCAGCCCCGAAAGCTGTGGCCAGCCCTCGGCGCCCACTGCCGCCGCTTCCGCGGCACCACAGAGCCTGGGGCTGCGGTGTCACCGGTGCCGCCGAGGCCCCGACGTCCGAGGCCCGCTCGGGGGACCGTTTTTGCCCGAAGCCGGCACGGGGCTTGCGAGACGTCCGGCCATTTCTCCCACGCCAAGGGGGCCAGCCCCGAAAGCTGTGGCCAGCCCTGGGCGCCCACTGC